>NW_027331719.1:533887-671506 GCF_022965805.1 Primulina eburnea
GACGGGTCCGGAGGGCTTCGGTGATCCGGGACATTTTAGGTCCACGTCTGATCTTGTAGTGGATGCAGTGACCCAGAGGAGTACCGCGCGGCACTATCCACTTGGCGCCTCTAGACTGAGCATATTGAGATCTTTTGTGACTCCTGTTTCTTGACTACCCTGGTATCATATCATAGCATGTGCATTTCATATAGGCTTGTATACTCATGCTTTTGTACTGAGCGTTCTTATCGCTCACGTCCTCGGTTTTGTTTATCTTGGACACCCCATTCCCACGGGGCAGACCTCAGGTTGGATGGCTCAGGAGGAGGATGAGGAGGACGTGGAGTAGCCGGTTGAGTTATTTCTTCAGTACTGCTTTGTTTCGATATGGTTGTACCGCATACTTTCTTTTTAGTTTGAGTTGTTCTGGATTTTCGATTGGGTTGTATATCTATCATTTGTTGACCTTTTCCGCCATTATCTCTGATTGTTATTAATTAAGTTAATTGCATGCTTAATTCTTGTTTAGTAGGTGATTCTGGAACGGGTCACTACATTTATGGTATCAGAGCATGCTTATGATTTTGGGATATAGATTCTGTTTTGGGATTTTCGTTGACCATTTTACCATTTTCCCCATTCTATCTTGTAGCGATGGCTGACCACTTTGGTGATGAGAGTAGTCAGGGGAGTGTAGGTCGTTGGGGTGACCAGGACGATCGTAGGCGTCATCGTGAACATCGCAATCGTCGTGATGGCCCTAGGCGTTTTGAGATGCACCGTTTCATTCTGATGGGGCCTAAGCCTTTAGTCGGTGGTGAGACTCCCGATGTTGCTGAGGATTGGTTAGAGCGCATGGAGAGTTGTTTCCGTGCATTCCAGTGCACCGAAGAGCAGCAGATGGAGACCCTTAGTTTTCTTCTCGAGGGCCGTGCGCGCAAGTGGTGGCGATCGACTTCTGCGCCGATAGTCCAGTCTCAGGGTAGGGTGACTTGGGCCGATTTCCGTGCAGCTTTCATGCAGCTATATTTTCCTCCAGCCCTTCGCCAGGCAAAGACGATTGAACTTCTGAATCTTAAGCAGGGTAGTATGTCTGTTGATGCATATCAGCAGAAGTTCTTCGAGTTGTTATCCTTTGCTCCTCATATTAGTGGCAGTTCTGAGGCCAAGTATGACCATTTCCTTCAGGGTCTTAACCAGGAGATCTTTGATCGAGTCACTGTTTGCGATAATCCTACTTCTTATGATGGATTAGTGAACCGGTGTCGCCAGGCAGAGATCAGTCTCCAGCGTGGTAGGTCTATTCTTTCTTCTAGACCTCCGAATACTTTGAGCCCTCGATCTCAGTCTTTCAAGAAGTCAGGTTCTTCTTCTTCTGGATCTGGATCTCGGTCTAGCGGTGTTTTTCGCTTTGGTAAGAAAAAGGTTTCTTGTGTGCATTGTGGAAAGAACCATCCATCGGAGCAGTGCCGATCAGCCGCGGGAGCTTGTTTTCAGTGCGGAGAGATGGGTCATCTTAAGAAGAATTGTCCTCAGTTGCGAGGTGGAGCAGGATCTGGTTCCGGATCTCAGACGACTGTTCAGCAGAGGATGCAGGGTCAGGCAATGGGTAGTTCAAACCTTCGACCTCGTGCCCAAGGTCAGGTATTTGCGCTGAACCAGGATCAGGCTGCAGATGAGTCAGGGAGAGTTATAGCAGGTACTTTTTGTTTATGCGGTATTCCTGCTTTTGTTCTTATTGATACCGGAGCATCACATTCATTCATTTCTGCACGATTTGTTAAGCGTCATAAGTTACCGTATGTTTCTCTAGACGTCATTCTTTCCGTTTTTACTCCGATGGGTCATTCGGTGTTAGCAAAGCGTCTAGTGATGGGTTGTCCCTTAGATTTTGAGGGTAACGAATTGACTGCGAATCTTATAATCCTAGAGATGGAAGATTTTGATTGTATTTTGGGTATAGACCTATTGACTACCTACCGAGCTACTGTGGATTGCTAAATCGTGTGACGATCAAAAACAAGTATCCATTACCTCGTATTGATGACTTGTTCGATCAGCTTCAGGGTACCTCTGTTTACTCCAAGATTGACTTGCGATCGGGTTATCATCAGATGAGAGTCAGAGATGATGATATTTCCAAGACTGCATTTCGTACTCGATATGGGCATTACGAGTTTCTAGTTATGCCATTCGGATTGACAAATGCACCAGCGGTGTTCATGGATCTGATGAACCGAGTCTTTCGGGATTTTCTAGATCAGTTTGTGGTGGTTTTCATCGACGATATCTTGATTTATTCTTACAGTGTGGAAGAGCATATCCATCACTTGAGGATGGTGTTGCAGATTCTTCGCGAGAAGCAATTGTATGCTAAGCTGAGTAAGTGCGAGTTCTGGATTAATCGTGTAGTATTCCTTGGACATGTGATTTCCAAGGAAGGAGTTTCTGTGGATCCTAGCAAGATTGAAGCAGTGCTGAATTGGTCACGTCCGATGACAGTGGCCGAGATCCGTAGTTTTCTAGGTCTGGCAGGGTATTATCGTCGCTTCATCGTGAATTTCTCTCAGATAGCTAGACCATTGACACAACTTACTCGGAAAGATGTTCCATTTGAGTGGTCATCTGAGTGCGAAGATAGTTTCAGAGAGCTTCGTCGACTTCTGACTTCTGTACCTGTTTTGGCGTTACCGTCAGGATCTGATGGTTTCAGTGTTTACACCGATGCCTCTTTTCAAGGCTTAGGGTGTGTGTTGACGCAGAATGGTCATGTGATCGCTTATGCTTCCAGACAGTTAAAATCTCACGAGGAGAAGTACCCTATTCATGATTTAGAATTAGCTGCTATTGTGTTTGCGCTAAAGATCTGGCGTCATTATTTGTACGGTGTTCAGTTTGAAATCTTTACTGATCATAAGAGTCTGAAGTATCTGTTCACTCAGGCTGAGTTGAACATGAGACAACGTCGTTGGATGGATCTACTTAAAGATTATGATTGTGTGATCAAGTACCATCCAGGTTCTGCGAATCTCACAGCCGATGCTCTTAGTCGCAAGGTGAGAGCCTCTGCACTTCAGACCAGTGCTATGTCTAGTACTGTCCAGGATTGTTGTTCGTTGGGGTTTAAGTTCAAACATCGGAAAGGTATGGAGAGCATTCGTGTTGCTACCATTTTATCTGAGCCAACTTTGTTCACTCGGATTCGAGATGCTCAGATGTCTGATCTCAAGACTCAGAGATTAGCTCGGTTGGTTGGTGGAGATAGTAATTTCCATTATCAGTCTAATGGTCTTCTGTGTTTGTCTAATCGGGTTTTAGTACCAGAGGATGATATTTTGAGGGAAGAGATCTTGTCTCAGGCTCATCGAAGCAAGTTGAGTGTTCATCCGGGAAGCAACAAGATGTATAAAGATTTGAGGACACGATTTTGGTGGAAAGGGATGAAGCGCAGCATTTATCAGTTTGTCTCCAAGTGTCTAGTTTGTCAGCAGGTTAAGGCAGAGCACCGTCGACCGGGAGGATTATTGTTGAACTTACCTATTCCTGAATGGAAGTGGGAGCATATCGCGATGGACTTCATTACTCACTTGCCTTTGTCTTCGAGGAACAGTGATGCTATTTGGGTAGTGGTGGATCGACTCACCAAGTCTGCTCATTTTCTGCCATATAACCGTGATTTCACTTTCGATCGTATGGCTCGATTGTATATTCAAGAGATTTTACGTTTGCATGGAGTGCCAGTCAGTATTGTTAGTGACAGAGATCCTCGTTTTACCTCACGATTTTGGGGTAGTTTCCAGTCAGCATTGGGTACTTCACTAAGTTTGAGTACGGCTTATCATCTAGAGACCGACGGTCGGACAGAGAGGACTATCCGTACACTTGAGGATATGTTGCGAGCTTGTGTTATGGATTTCGGAACCGCTTGGCAGGATCATTTGCCTTTGATTGAGTTCGCGTACAACAACAGCTATCATCGTAGTATTGGTATGGCACCATTTGAGGCGTTGTATGGGCGACGTTGTCGTACTCCATTATTCTGGGACGAAATTGGGGAACGACATGTTGAGGGACCGGAATTAGTCCAGCAGGCTATTGATAAGGTTGCAGTAATCAAGAAGCGGATTAAGACTGCTCAGGATCGACAAGCGAGTTATGCGAACACCAAACGTCGACCTCTTCAATTTCAGCCAGGTGAGAAAGTGTTTCTCCGAGTTTCGCCTTTTCGCAGGATTTTGAGATTTGGTCTCAAGGGTAAGCTGTCTCCGAGATTTATTGGTCCATTTGAAATATTGGAAAGCGTGGGAGATTTGGCTTACAGACTTGCATTGCCGCCGTACCTATCAAGTATTCATGATGTGTTCCATGTATCTTTGTTGAGACGATATGTAGCAGATGAGTCTCACATCTTGCATCCCTCTGAAGTTCAACTTGATTCGGATTTGTCTTACGTGGAACGACCAGTTCGGATTCTAGATCGCAAAGACAAGGTGTTGCGGAATAAGATCATTCCTCTTGTCTTAATTCAGTGGCAGCGCAGAGGCACTGAAGAAGCTACTTGGGAACTAGAGAGTCGTATGCGGTCAGAGCATCCAGAGTTGTTCTAGTTGTAGGATTTTCAGTTATGATTGTAATTTCAGTTGTACTTTCGGTTGTAATTCATTCTTAAGTTAAATGTATTGTTATTCAGAATTGTCATTCTTCAGACTCGATTTCGTGGACGAAATCCTTTTTAGGGGGGGGGAGAATGTAGTATCCCGATGCCTAATTTGAGTTAATTATTGGATTAATTATATTTCGGAGGGTTCAGATCGTCCGATCAGGGTTCGGATCGTCCGAGCCAGGTGGCTGGACCCGTGGAAGACATGCAGGGTTCGGATCGTCCGATCAGGGTTCGGATCGTCCGAGCCAGGTGGCTGGACCCGTGGAAGACATGCAGGGTTCGGATCGTCCGATCAGGGTTCGGAAGGTCCGAAGTGTACGGATCGGATCTTCCGAAGTGGATCGGATCTTCCGATCGTTGACTATAAATAGAGGCGCGAGGCTTCACTTTTTACTCGCCAATTCCGAGTGTTCCAGAGCGTTTTAGTCGTTTCTGATGGGTTTCTAGTCTTTTCCCGAGGTTCAGGCACTAGCGGGGAGCTACTGGTTTTGTAACGGAACTGTGCTCTAGTTGGGAGCTAGCGGCATCAGTGGGCTGACTACGGACGCAGGCTTGAGTCTAGGGCTGATTGCTAGGATCTACTGGTTTGAGGTACGAAAGTACTATCCGAGATATCCTGGTCGAGTATACATCCTTATATGTGTTGCATGATTATTTGCTGCATTGATATATGTCATATGATGCATGCTATTATGTCACGTTTATTACTGCATGTTACATTTCATCATGAGCCGTATCTCTTTCGAGATAGCCTTTATTGTTGAGCTGTATCTCTTTCGAGATAAGATATATCTTGTGGGGCCGCTCAGCCCTGTCTTGTGGACGCATGGACACCGAGAGTACACAGTGGCCGACGGGTCCGGAGGGCTTCGGTGATCCGGGACATTTTAGGTCCACGTCTGATCTTGTAGTGGATGCAGTGACCCAGAGGAGTACCGCGCGGCACTATCCACTTGGCGCCTCTAGACTGAGCATATTGAGATCTTTTGTGACTCCTGTTTCTTGACTACCCTGGTATCATATCATAGCATGTGCATTTCATATAGGCTTGTATACTCATGCTTTTGTACTGAGCGTTCTCATCGCTCACGTCCTCGGTTTTGTTTATCTTGGACACCCCATTCCCACGGGGCAGACCTCAGGTTGGATGGCTCAGGAGGAGGATGAGGAGGACGTGGAGTAGCCGGTTGAGTTATTTCTTCAGTACTGCTTTGTTTCGATATGGTTGTACCGCATACTTTCTTTTTAGTTTGAGTTGTTCTGGATTTTCGATTGGGTTGTATATCTATCATTTGTTGACCTTTTCCGCTATTATCTCTGATTGTTATTAATTAAGTTAATTGCATGCTTAATTCTTGTTTAGTAGGTGATTCTGGAACGGGTCACTACATTTATGGTATCAGAGCATGCTTATGATTTTGGGATATAGATTCTGTTTTGGGATTTTCGTTGACCATTTTACCATTTTCCCCATTCTATCTTGTAGCGATGGCTGACCACTTTGGTGATGAGAGTAGTCAGGGGAGTGTAGGTCGTTGGGGTGACCAGGACGATCGTAGGCGTCATCGTGAACATCGCAATCGTCGTGATGGCCCTAGGCGTTTTGAGATGCACCGTTTCATTCTGATGGGGCCTAAGCCTTTAGTCGGTGGTGAGACTCCCGATGTTGCTGAGGATTGGTTAGAGCGCATGGAGAGTTGTTTCCGTGCATTCCAGTGCACCGAAGAGCAGTAGATGGAGACCCTTAGTTTTCTTCTCGAGGGCCGTGCGCGCAAGTGGTGGCGATCGACTTCTGCGCCGATAGTCCAGTCTCAGGGTAGGGTGACTTGGGCCGATTTCCGTGCAGCTTTCATGCAGCTATATTTTCCTCCAGCCCTTCGCCAGGCAAAGACGATTGAACTTCTGAATCTTAAGCAGGGTAGTATGTCTGTTGATGCATATCAGCAGAAGTTCTTCGAGTTGTTACCCTTTGCTCCTCATATTAGTGGCAGTTCTGAGGCCAAGTATGACCATTTCCTTCAGGGTCTTAACCAGGAGATCTTTGATCGAGTCACTGTTTGCGATAATCCTACTTCTTATGATGGATTAGTGAACCGGTGTCGCCAGGCAGAGATCAGTATCCAGCGTGGTAGGTCTATTCTTTCTTCTAGACCTCCGAATACTTTGAGCCCTCGATCTCAGTCTTTCAAGAAGTCAGGTTCTTCTTCTTCTAGATCTGGATCTCGGTCTAGCGGTGTTTTTCGCTTTGGTAAGAAAAAGGTTTCTTGTGTGCATTGTGGGAAGAACCATCCATCGGAGCAGTGCCGATCAGCCGCGGGAGCTTGTTTTCAGTGCGGAGAGATGGGTCATCTTAAGAAGAATTGTCCTCAGTTGCGAGGTGGAGCAGGATCTGGTTCCGGATCTCAGACGACTGTTCAGCAGAGGATGCAGGGTCAGGCAATGGGTAGTTCAAACCTTCGACCTCGTGCCCAAGGTCAGGTATTTGCGCTGAACAAGGATCAGGCTGCAGATGAGTCAGGGAGAGTTATAGCAGGTACTTTTTGTTTATGCGGTATTCCTGCTTTTGTTCTTATTGATACCGGAGCATCACATTCATTCATTTCTGCACGATTTGTTAAGCGTCATAAGTTACCGTATGTTTCTCTAGACGTCATTCTTTCCGTTTTTACTCCGATGGGTCATTCGGTGTTAGCAAAGCGTCTAGTGATGGGTTGTCCCTTAGATTTTGAGGGTAACGAATTGACTGCGAATCTTATAATCCTAGAGATGGAAGATTTTTATTGTATTTTGGGTATAGACCTATTGACTACCTACCGAGCTACTGTGGATTGCTACCAGAAGCTTGTTCAGTTTCGTACGACTGAGAGCTCTAGTTGGTTTTTCTATGGTGAGGGAGCGCGACCTCCGATGCCAGTGATATCTGCTCTGAAAGCCTGTCGTGCTTTAGAGTCGGGCGGGGAAGGCTACCTCATCTATGCGATTGATTCGTCCACAGGTAGTGTTGGTATAGATGATATTCCAGTGGTTTGTGAGTTTCCTGATGTTTTCCCAGATGAGATTCCTGGTTTTCCTCCGATTAGAGAGGTGGAATTCGGCATCGAGTTAATGCCAGGGACTACACCGATTTCTCGTGCCCCCTATCGTCTTGCTCCGTCAGAGATGAGAGAATTGAAGCAGTAATTGCAGGATCTTCTTGATAAAGGTTATATTCGCCCGAGTGTTTCACCTTGGGGAGCTCCAGTCTTGTTTGTCAAGAAAAAGGATGGATCGATGCGATTGTGTATTGATTATCGCCAGCTAAATCGTGTGACGATCAAAAACAAGTATCCATTACCTCGTATTGATGAGTTGTTCGATCAGCTTCAGGGTACCTCTGTTTACTCCAAGATTGACTTGCGATCGGGTTATCATCAGATGAGAGTCAGAGATGATGATATTTCCAAGACTGCATTTCGTACTCGATATGGGGATTACGAGTTTCTAGTTATGCCATTCCGATTGACAAATGCACCAGCGGTGTTCATGGATCTGATGAACCGAGTCTTTCGGGATTTTCTAGATCAGTTTGTGGTGGTTTTCATCGACGATATCTTGATTTATTCTCACAGTGTGGAAGAGCATATCCATCACTTGAGGATGGTGTTGCAGATTCTTCGCGAGAAGCAATTGTATGCTAAGCTGAGTAAGTGCGAGTTCTGGATTAATCGTGTAGTATTCCTTGGACATGTGATTTCCAAGGAAGGAGTTTCTGTGGATCCTAGCAAGATTGAAGCAGTGCTGAATTGGTCACGTCCGATGACAGTGGCCGAGATCCGTAGTTTTCTAGGTCTGGCAGGGTATTATCGTCGCTTCATCGTGAATTTCTCTCAGATAGCTAGACCATTGACGCAACTTACTCGGAAAGATGTTCCATTTGAGTGGTCATCTGAGTGCAAAGATAGTTTCAGAGAGCTTCGTCGACTTCTGACTTTTGTACCTGTTTTGGCGTTACCGTCAGGATCTGATGGTTTCAGTGTTTACACCGATGCCTCTTTTCAAGGCTTAGGGTGTGTGTTGACGCAGAATGGTCATGTGATCGCTTATGCTTCCAGACAGTTAAAATCTCACGAGGAGAAGTACCCTATTCATGATTTAGAATTAGCTGCTATTGTGTTTGCGCTAAAGATCTGGCGTCATTATTTGTACGGTGTTCAGTTTGAAATCTTTACTGATCATAAGAGTCTGAAGTATCTGTTCACTCAGGCTGAGTTGAACATGAGACAACGTCGTTGGATGGATCTACTTAAAGATTATGATTGTGTGATCAAGTACCATCCAGGTTCTGCGAATCTCACAGCCGATGCTCTTAGTCGCAAGGTGAGAGCCTCTGCACTTCAGACCAGTGCTATGTCTAGTACTGTCCAGGATTGTTGTTCGTTGGGGTTTAAGTTCAAACATCGGAAAGGTATGGAGAGCATTCGTGTTGCTACCATTTTATCTGAGCCAACTTTGTTCACTCGGATTCGAGATGCTCAGATGTCTGATCTCAAGACTCAGAGATTAGCTCGGTTGGTTGGTGGAGATAGTAATTTCCATTATCAGTCTAATGGTCTTCTGTGTTTGTCTAATCGGGTTTTAGTACCAGAGGATGATACTTTGAGGGAAGAAATCTTGTCTCAGGCTCATCGAAGCAAGTTGAGTGTTCATCCGGGAAGCAACAAGATGTATAAAGATTTGAGGACACGATTTTGGTGGAAAGGGATGAAGCGCAGCATTTATCAGTTTGTCTCCAAGTGTCTAGTTTGTCAGCAGGTTAAGGCAGAGCACCGTCGACCGGGAGGATTATTGTTGAACTTACCTATTCCTGAATGGAAGTGGGAGCATATCGCGATGGACTTCATTACTCACTTGCCTTTGTCTTCGAGGAACAGTGATGCTATTTGGGTAGTGGTGGATCGACTCACCAAGTCTGCTCATTTTCTGCCATATAACCGTGATTTCACTTCCGATCGTATGGCTCGATTGTATATTCAAGAGATTTTACGTTTGCATGGAGTGCCAGTCAGTATTGTTAGTGACAGAGATCCTCGTTTTACCTCACGATTTTGGGGTAGTTTCCAGTCAGCATTGGGTACTTCACTAAGTTTGAGTACGGCTTATCATCCAGAGACCGACGGTCAGACAGAGAGGACTATCCGTACACTTGAGGATATGTTGCGAGCTTGTGTTATGGATTTCGGAACCGCTTGGCAGGATCATTTGCCTTTGATTGAGTTCGCGTACAACAACAGCTATCATCGTAGTATTGGTATGGCACCATTTGAGGCGTCGTATGGGCGACGTTGTCGTACTCCATTATTCTGGGACGAAATTGGGGAACGACATGTTGAGGGACCGGAATTAGTCCAGCAGGCTATTGATAAGGTTGCAGTAATCAAGAAGCGGATTAAGACTGCTCAGGATCGACAAGCGAGTTATGCGAACACCAAGCGTCGACCTCTTCAATTTCTGCCAGGTGAGAAAGTGTTTCTCCGAGTTTCGCCTTTTCGCAGGATTTTGAGATTTGGTCTCAAGGATAAGCTGTCTCCGAGATTTATTGGTCCATTTGAAATATTGGAAAGCGTGGGAGATTTGGCTTACAGACTTGCATTGCCGCCGTACCTATCAAGTATTCATGATGTGTTCCATGTATCTTTGTTGAGACGATATGTAGCAGATGAGTCTCACATCTTGCATCCCTCTGAAGTTCAACTTGATTCGGATTTGTCTTACGTGGAACGACCAGTTCGGATTCTAGATCGCAAAGACAAGGTGTTGCGGAATAAGATCATTCCTCTTGTCTTAATTCAGTGGCAGCGCAGAGGCACTGAAGAAGCTACTTGGGAACTAGAGAGTCGTATGCGGTCAGAGCATCCAGAGTTGTTCTAGTTGTAGGATTTTCAGTTATGATTGTAATTTCAGTTGTACTTTCGGTTGTAATTCATTCTTAAGTTAAATGTATTGTTATTCAGAATTGTCATTCTTCAGACTCGATTTCGTGGACGAAATCCTTTTTAGGGGGGGAGAATGTAGTATACCGATGCCTAATTTGAGTTAATTATTGGATTAATTATATTTCGGAGGGTTCGGATCGTCCGATCAGGGTTCGGATCGTCCGAGCCAGGTGGCTGGACCCGTGGAAAACATGCAGGGTTCGGATCGTCCGATCAGGGTTCGGATCGTCCGAGCCAGGTGGCTGGACCCGTGGAAGACATGCAGGGTTCGGATCGTCCGATCAGGGTTCGGAAGGTCCGAAGTGTACGGATCGGATCTTCCGAAGTAAATCGGATCTTCCGATCGTTGACTATAAATAGAGGCGCGAGGCTTCACTTTTTACTCGCCAATTCCGAGTGTTCCAGAGCGTTTTAGTCGTTTCTGATGGGTTTCTAGTCTTTTTCCCGAGGTTCAGGCACTAGCGGGGAGCTACTGGTTTTGTAACGGAACTGTGCTCTAGTTGGGAGCTAGCGGCATCAGTGGGCTGACTACGGACGCAGGCTTGAGTCTAGGGCTGATTGCTAGGATCTACTGGTTTGAGGTACGAAAGTACTATCCGAGATATCCTGGTCGAGTATACATCCTTATATGTGTTGCATGATTATTTGCTGCATTGATATATGTCATATGATGCATGCTATTATGTCACGTTTATTACTGCATGTTACATTTCATCTTGAGCCGTATCTCTTTCGAGATAGCCTTTATTGTTGAGCTGTATCTCTTTCGAGATAAGCTATATCTTGTGGTGCCGCTCAACCCTGTCTTGTGGACGCATGGACACCGAGAGTACACAGTGGCCGACGGGTCCGGAGGGCTTCGGTGATCCGGGACATTTTAGGTCCACGTCTGATCTTGTAGTGGATGCAGTGACCCAGAGGAGTACCGCGCGGCACTATCCACTTGGCGCCTCTAGACTGAGCATATTGAGATCTTTTGTGACTCCTGTTTCTTGACTACCCTGGTATCATATCATAGCATGTGCATTTCATATAGGCTTGTATACTCATGCTTTTGTACTGAGCGTTCTTATCGCTCACGTCCTCGGTTTTGTTTATCTTGGACACCCCATTCCCACGGGGCAGACCTCAGGTTGGATGGCTCAGGAGGAGGATGAGGAGGACGTGGAGTAGCCGGTTGAGTTATTTCTTCAGTACTGCTTTGTTTCGATATGGTTGTACCGCATACTTTCTTTTTAGTTTGAGTTGTTCTGGATTTTCGATTGGGTTGTATATCTATCATTTGTTGACCTTTTCCGCCATTATCTCTGATTGTTATTAATAAGTTAATTGCATGCTTAATTCTTGTTTAGTAGGTGATTCTGGAACGGGTCACTACATATACACTGACTGAGTCGCCCCCTGTTGAGGCTCCGACTCACTGCAATCCTGAGGAATTGCAGGCTTACAAGGAATGGTGTGACCATGACTTGATAGCCAGGTGTTATATGCTGACTTCTATGAATGATGAGCTGCAGAGGCATTTTGAGGGTGCAAAGAGTGCTGCTGACATTCATTGCACCTCAAGGAGCTCTTTGGAGAGCAAACACGTCCTCTTAAGCATGCTACCGTCAAGGAGCTGATCACTTTACGCATGCAAGATGGGGCCTCGGTCCATGAGCATGGCCTAAAGGTGATCGGGCTCGTGGACAAGCTCGTTGGCATGGATCTGATCTTGCCTTCGGAGTTGACCACCGACGTGTTGCTCTTATCGCTGCCTAGCTCATTTGATCCTTTTGTGGTGAACTTCAACATGAACAAGATTGAACCGACCCTTGAGGAGTTGGTGAATATGCTTGTTACGTTTGAATCCACCATCAAGAAAGAGAAGTTGGTTCTTTATGTGGGTTCTTCATCTGGTACGAAGATTGATCCACATGGGAATGGAAAGAAGCGTTCTTTCCAACGTCCCAAGAAGAACGTGCCCTTGTTGAGGCAATCTCCGAATCCCGTTGTGGCAGCCACACCAGTTAAGGCAGACAAGACTGCTGATGAATGTCATCACTGCAAGAAGCCTGGACATTGGAGGCGAAATTGCAAGGAATATCTGGCCCAGAAGTGTTCTGGAAACGGTATGTTCTAAATTTAAGTAAATGTTTCAATTAACTCTACTTCTTGGGTATTAGATACCGGATGTGACTCACATCTCTATAATGAGTTATAGGTGATGGGAAGAAGTAGAATGCTTAAGGAAGGTGTGACCTTCTAGAGGATGGGCAATGAAGCAAGAGTTGCTGCCAAGGCTATTGAAGATGTTTACTTATTATTGAACAATAGTTTAAGTTAATTTTATGAGATGTTTTGTTTGTACCTAATTTTGTAAAAACATTGTTTCCATTTCTATGGTGATAAAAATGGATATTCTTGTTTATTTTGCAAAGGTGTTTGCAACATTTACATGAATGAATGTTTGATTGGTACTGGTAAACTTGAAAACGATCTCTATAACTTAAAATTAAAAGATATTCCACTAAATGTCCATTCAAAGGCATACACCATATGACATATGGATGGGTAAGCCTCCTAAGTATTCTTATCTTAGAATATGGGGTGCCCTGCTTATGAAGCAGGTAGTGGGAGATAAATTGAATAGTCGATCCATTTTATGCTAATTTGTGGGATATCCAATGAATTCGATTGGATACTACTTCTATCATCCCCAAGAAACAAAAGTGTTTGTTTCTAGGAATGCGACCCTTTTGAAAGGAAATTTCTATTGGATAGAAATAGGGAGATGATAGAACTCGAAGAGGTTCGAGAGACACCCACAATTGAAGAACCCACACCCGAAGAGCCAAGAGAGGAGATACAAGCACCTAGAAGATACGAGAAAGTCTCGAGACCACCTATGAGGTATGGTCAGCTTCTTGAAGAGGGCCATGATGAGCCTAACCATGGATGTGATCCAAGGACCTTCAAGGAAGCGTTATCTGATGCCAATTCATCCAAATGGCTTGAAGCGATGGAATCTGAGATGAATTCCATGCATCCGAACCAAGTGTGGATCTTATAGATCCACCTGAGGGAAAGGTTCCCATAGTGACTTGGGACGGATGGGAAGGTATTGACCTTCAAGGTGCGATTGGTGGAAAAAGGATATACTCAAAGACAAGGAGTTGACTTTGAGGAAACCTTTTTCCCCAGTCGCAATGTTCAAGTCCATAAGGATTTTGCTAGCCATAGCTGCATGGTATGACTATGAGATATGGCAGATGGATGTCAAGACAGACTTTCTTAATGGGGATTTTAAGAAAGTTATTTACATGTCTTAACCTGAAGGGTTAACATCTATCGGAAGTGAGCATATGGTATGCAAACTTCAGAGATCTATTTATGATCTAAAGCAGGCATCTAGGAGTTGGAACCTCAGATTCGACAGTACAATCAAATAGTTTGATTTACTAAGAGTCCTGAGGAACCCTATGTGTATAAGAATGTCAGTGGGAGTGTTGTGACATTCCTGGTGTTATATGTTGATGACATTCAACTCATTGGGAATGATGTAGGAATGTTGCAATCAACTAAGATATGGTTAGCGAGTAAGTTCTCGATGCAGGACTTGGGTGAAGCATCTTTTGTATTGGGAATACAGATCTATAGAGATAGATCGAGAATATTGCTTGGTCTCACCCAGTCCACATACATTGATACCATCGTGAAGCCGTTCTCGATGGATGAGTCCAAGGGAGGACATCTACCAATGTGTCATGGCGTGTCCCTATCCAAGTCTGTCTCCCAAGACTGATGCAGAGATAGTGGCGATGACACGCATTCCGTATGCTTCGGCAATTGGTAGCATCATGTATGGGATGATATCTACACGTCTTGACGTGGCTTTCGCACTAAGTGTAGTGAGTAGATATCAATCGAACCCTGGTCTTCCACACTGGAAAGCTGTGAAAGACATCCTTAAGTAGTTGAGAAGGACCAATAAATTGTTCTTGGTCTATGGGGTGGAGAACTAAAATTGGAAGGCTATACCGACTCTAGCTTCCAAAGCGATATCGATGACTCGAAGTCAACCTCTGGTTTTGTATTCATGCTGTATGGTGCTGCTGTCTCTTGGAAGAGTTCCAAGCGAGACAATACTACGGATTCCAGCACAGAGGCCGAATACATTGCAGCATCAGATGCAGCAAGGGAGGCTGTTTGGATAAGGAATTTCGTCCAAGAGTTGGGCGTCATTCCTAATGGAGTTGCTCCTGTCCCGATGTTGTGTGACAACACGGGAGCTATAGCTCAAGCAAAGGAGCCTAGGTCTCATCAGAAATCCAAACTAGTATTGAGAAAGTACTACATCCTCGGAGAGATTTTGGAAAGAGGAGAAGTGTCTTTTGACAAAGTCGGCTCCGCCGATAATGTTGTTGATCCACTAGCTACGCCTTTACCTGGACCATTATTCGACAAGCATCGCGAATCAATGGGTTTAAAGCATATGGGTAGTTGGCTCTAGTGCAAGTGGGACATTGTTAGAGTAGGTGCCCGTCGAGCCAAGTGTTGGCCGAGTGTTCACAATGAAACTCTATGTATGAGCAATCTTTATTTTAATGATGTTTGAGATTATTATTATGGCACATCTTTATCTGTATACCCATGCTAGTTGCATAGATAAAGCCCTTGAATATACAAATAGTAGAAAGAATATGAGATGCTCATATGATGAGTATCATGAAAACTCATATTTGTAATACTGTATATTCTAAACGGTTCCTAGTCGATTCAGCCGCCACTAAGAAGGATATAGGCCGCTAGAGTTCGAGACTAGTATCTGCGATGTGAGTACCATGTTTCATTGGTAGGGGACATTGTGATGTCCGAACATGCAGATAGGTGCTCCTTGTAGAGTGCACTGAACAACCCTCCATAAAAGGACTTTCCAAGTGGTTCTCACTTATCGAGTGGAAATGTCCTAGTTTATGGTTGTACAGAATTAGTCCTTATGACCCGGGACAACATTGAGACTCTATGTGCTAGAATTACACTTTGACTTGTTTACCGACTCTTATGGGGTCATCAGGTGGCAAGGTTGGGTGTTCTGTCGAAACGCATACGAGTCGATGCATTGTAGTCGGGGATTCACCGCTTACCTTCGGGTATGGATATCCTATGTGTTATCATGTGTATGTAGATCGAAATCTCTGGCCAGAGTATGGTGGTAATTATGAAAGGGTTTCATAGATTACACCATCGATGCAACTACGACATGACACATAGTATCGATTCATTGACAACTCTCGATAAACCAATGGTTGTCGAATCGATCGGGATATAAGAGTTGAAGGGACCATACTGTACGCTAACCATAATTGAATGGTTCTTGCAGGCACTATCATGTGATACCTAGGGAATCACGTAAGCGATGCTGCTAGGCGTTTAACGTGATTGGTTGGGTACTATCAGACTTGAGTTCTGACGTTCTTATTATCAAGGTGTTGATAAATAAGAATGGAGCAATTGGGGTATGCTCATATAAGGACATGTTTAGTCCGAATCACATAGAGATGTGAACCCACGGCTAGTTGTATCAATAAACCATTGAGGGCCACACAAGTACTAGCTTTCTAGATCCCGTTGAGAAGTAAAAATAGTTCAATGTGTTGAACGGCTTATAAAGGAGTTTATAAGCGTGAGGAAAATTAGAAGTATGACTTCTATAAAGGAGAAATTAGTTCAATGTGTTGAACGACTTATAAATGAGTTTATAAGTGTAAAGAAAAATAGAAGTACGACTTCTATGAGAGAAATGTAAATTTTAATTTAAGGAAGTGTTCCTAAATTAAAATTGGCCAAGTGAATAATGTAATTGAAAATTGTGATTTTCATAAACATTATTATGGACTAAATTAAATTAATTCAAGTGTTGAATTAATTAAACACTAGTGGGCCTAGTAGAGTCCAAATAATTAAATTAATTCAAGTGTTGAATTAATTAAATTATATTGAGTCTTGAAGAGCTCAATTAAAATAATTATTTAACTAGTGAGACTTGGGTAAATTCAAGTAATGTTTAATTAGTCTCAAATATGTTTGAGATAATTAAAATTTAGTCCAAGGTATTAATTTGATTAAAAACCATATAATATGCATGCATGGGAGGTGTAATGTTGGGAGACTACTTTTTGTGTTTTCAAGGCATGGCATGCAACTTTTTGGAACAACTTTTCCCACAACCAAAAAAATGTCTCTCCTTCTCTCCTAGCATGAATAGTGGCCGAGTTATTATTCACATTTTTCTCCAAGTTTTTCTCTCAATTTTCTTCTTCAATTGTTGAGGAAAGAAATCACTTCTCTTTGAATAATCTTCTTATTTTTCTAGTGCAAAATAAGAAGGGTTCTAGCTAGTTAGTGGTGGGCTTGATTGGAAGAAAGGAGTCCAAAAGAAAGGTGAAGCTTGTAGATTGTCTACCTTCAAGAGCTAAGGTGTTTACACCTTAGTTGGAGCCACAATCAATCTTTGAGATTGATAGGTAATTTTCTCAACACCCTATGCTTGAAAGTTGAGATTTTTGTATATGCTACACTAGTACACATGGTGGCCGAAAATTTCCTTGCAAGAAAATGTGATTTTCGAAAATTTTGTAGCTTCCGTTGTGTTTTTCGGTCACCTTATTCGATCCCTTTCAGGAAGATCACCGCCCCTATTGTAGACGCGGATACAGATCAGGCCGAAGTCTAGGAATAAGACGGACAGCACCTCGATTGGGAGGGTAGGTGACAGACAGTGCCGTCTTATTCACAACGGGATCCCTAGAGTTCTAGTCGAGTCGCGTCTAGACATGATTAGACTCGCATTGCATGATTGTATATGAATGACATTCATATTAGCATGTTTCATGTTTTAGATTGTTTTAATGCATGTATACATGTTTATACTGGGATTTGTTCTCACCGGTTTTCCGGCTGTTGTTATGTCTGTATGTGTGCATAACAATAGGTGGGGCAGGATCTGGGTCGAGACAGAGATGATCGTGTTAGCGTGGAGATCACGGGCGTAGCAGATGGACCAGTAGTTGTCTTTTATTGTGTACTGTCTTTTAATACTGGTTAGTTGAGGACATACAGAATAAGACATGTATATTATGTTTGTATGTTGTAAATTAAATAAAGATTGATGCTTGTTTAATTACATTTGATTAAATGTAAAAGCGAAAAATCGACCCCTGTTTTAGAATAATGATCCATTTAATCCCAAGAAAAAGAATTAGAGCCCGGGTCCCCGCAACAGGTGGTATCAGAGCCATAGATCCTTTAGAGTGAGATAGAGTAGAATGAGCGGGGTAGATTGAGTCTTCTTCCTTGCTTTATGATGTGCTAGCATGATTAGTGCTTTCCTTATTGCGTGTGTGTTATCTGATTTGATTATGACATGTGCTTAACTGAATCAGAACCGATTCTAGATCAGAGGTAACTGACTAGAGGAGGGCTGGGACGGTTGTATATTTGGTATACTAATCAGTTGGATTATTAGATACATGCCTCCTCGAAGAGCAGCAGTGCCTCTACGACCCACAGCACCAGAACAGGGTAGCACATCCGGAGATCCAATGGATGTTACTGCTACGCCAATGGAGACGCTGCTCAAACGATTTCAATCCTTTCGACCGCCAACCTTGAAAGGTACAGAACTGGCAGTGGATTGTGAAAGTTGGCTTGAAGACATTGAGATGTTATTCGAGTCTTTGGAGTATGGTGACGAGAAAAGAATAAAGCTTATTGGCCATCAACTCCAGGATGTAGCTAAGAACTGGTGGTTGAACATGAAGAGAGCACTAGAGCAACGTGGTACCGAAATTACATGGGAAGTGTTCAAGACGGAATTCTATCTGCGTTTCTTTCCTATCTCCTATCGTAAAGATAAAGGTGCTGAATTTGCCAATTTGAGGCAAGGGACTTTGAACATTGAAGAGTATGTGTAGTGACCCGTTCCAGAATCACCTACTAATCAGAACTTAAGCATGCAAAATTAACACTTAAAACTGAATCAGGTAAACAGCGGAAAAACAATAATACAACCCAATCGAATCTGTAAGTACAAAATACTTAAACAACCAGATCGAACTAAATACCAAGAACAAATACCAACAACTACAGGTCAACCTCTGCCAGCTCCCTGTCCACTCCCTCCTGGACCGTCCAACCTGAGACCTGCCCCATCGAATAGGGTGTCCAAAACAGAGATAAACCGAGGACGTGAGCATAAAACGCTCAGTACCGAAAGCATGAGTATACAAGACTATGACATGCATGTATGCAAAATGTACTGGATACCAGGATCTGGGTATAACGAAATACTGCTCAGACAAATGACGTCAAGGTATGTAGCACTCTGCGCCGTCGCACCAGGAGGTGGCTCCCATACCAAATGAACCTGTGGATATACCGGTGACCTGACCACCGTCGGCCAACGGGGTCCAACCATCCACAACAAATGAGGGCTGAGCACCCTCTCAACAGGCTATCTCAAAGATAATCAGGCTCAACATGATTATGCAAATGCCGCATAATAAACCATGCATCATATGACAGATAATAATGCAACATATAAACATGCAACACATAGTAAAGCATACTCAATCCTGCTATCTCGGATAGTACTTTCGTACCTCAAACCAGTAGATCCTAGCAATCAGCCCTAGAATCAAGCCTGCGTCCGTAGTCAGCCCACTGATGCCGCTAGCCCCCAACTAGAGCACAGCTCCGCTACAAAACCAGTAGCTCCCCGCTAGTGCCCGAACCTCGGGAAAAGACTAGAAACCCATCAGAAACGACTAAAACGCTCTGGAACTCTCGGAATTGGCGAGTGAAAAGTGAAGCCTCGCGCTTCTATTTATAGACAACGATCGGACGATCCGATCCACTTCGGACGCTCCGATCCGGTACACTTCGGACGATCCGATCCACTTCGGACGATCCGAACATTGCATGTCTTCCACGTGTCCAGCCACCTGTCTTCGGACGATCCGAACCCTGATCGGACGATCCGAACTCTGACATGACATGACTCGTCTGACTCCGAACAGAACGGTCCATCCGAACCCACTTCGGACGATCCGAACCAACTTCGGACGATCCGAACCCGGTTCGGTCCTTCCGATCCCACCGAAATACAATTAATCCAATAATTAACTTAAATTAGGCATCGGGATACTACATTCTCCCCCTCTAAAAAGGATTTCGTCCGCGAAATCGGGTCTGAAGAATGACAATTCTGAACAACAACACATTCAACTTAAGAATGAATTACAACTGAAGTACGACTGAAATCACAATCATAACTGAAAATACTACAACTAGAACAACTCTGGATGCTCTGACCGCATGCGACTCTCTAGTTCCCAAGTAGCTTCTTCAGTACCTCGGCGCTGCCACTGCACTAAGACAAGAGGAATAGTCTTTTTCCGCAGTACCTTATCCTTCCGGTCTAAGATCGAAACCGGTCTTTCCACAAAAGACAAATCCGGATTCAGCTGAACTTCTGTCGGATGCAAAACATGATACTCATCCGCTACGTATCGTCTCAGCAAGGACACATGAAACACAATGTGAACACTAGACAGATACGGTGGCAAAGCTAATCTGTAGGCCAAATCTCCCACACATTCTAAGATCTCAAAAGGACCAATGAATCTCGGAGATAGCTTACCCTTGAGTCCAAATCTCAGAATCCTCCGGAAAGGTGATACTTTGAGAAACACTTTCTCGCCTGCATCAAAATGAAGAGGTCTGCGCTTGGTGTTCGCATAACTCGCTTGTCGATCATGAGCAGTCTTGATCCGCTGTTTGATCACAAGAACTTTGTCCATGGCCTGCTGAATCAATTCTGGACCCTCGACCTGTCGTTCTCCGACTTCCTCCCAGAATAGAGGAGTACGACAACGTCGACCATACAATGCTTCAAACGGAGACATACCAATACTCCTGTGAAAACTGTTGTTGTATGCAAACTCTATCAGTGGCAAATGATCCTGCCAAGCTGGCCCGAAATCCATCACACAAGATCTCAACATATCCTCAAGAGTACAAATAGTTCTCTCTGACTGACCGTCAGTCTCTGGGTGATATGCAGTACTCAAACTCAAAGTAGTGCCCAAAGCTTGCTGAAAGCTACCCCAAAATCTAGATGTAAATCGAGGATCTCTGTCACTAACGATACTCACAGGCACACCATGAAACCGTACAATCTCCTGAATGTACAACCATGCCATCCGATCGAAAGTGAAATCTCTGTTATACGGAAGAAAATGGGCAGACTTAGTAAGCCGATCCACTACCACCCAGATAGCATCTCTATTCCCCGCAGACATAGGCAAGTGAGTCATGAAGTCCATCGTGATATGCTCCCACTTCCACTCCGGAATAGGAAGATTCTGCAACAAACCTCCAGGTCGTCGATACTCAGCCTTCACCTGCTGACAGACTAGGCACTTGGAGACATACTGATAAACATTACGTTTCATACCTTTCCACCAAAATCGAGTCCTCAAATCCTTATACATCTTGTTGCTCCCCGGATGAACACTCAACTTGCTACGATGAGCCTGGGACAAAATCTCCTCCCTCAAAGTGTCATCCTCCGGTACAACAACACGACCAGATAAGCACAAAAGACCCTCGGACTGATAGTGGAATCCAGAAGTATTATCTCTATCAGTCAACCGAGCTAATTTCTGAATCTTAGAATCAGACATCTGAGCATCTCTAATCCGAGAATACAAAACTGGCTCAGACAAAATAGTGGCTACACGGATACTCTCTGATCCCTTCCGATGCTTACAATTGAATCCCATCGAACAGAAATCCTGAATAATCCCAGATACAGCACAAGTCTGAAGAGCAGACAATCTCACCTTGCGACTAAGAGCATCGGCCGTGAGATTCGCAGATCCTGTATGATACTTGATCTCACAATCGTAATCTTTGAGTAGATCCATCCAACGACGCTGACGCATGTTCAACTCAGCCTGAGTGAACAGATATTTCAAACTCTTATGATCAGTGAAAATCTCAAATCGCTCACCATACAGATAATGGCGCCAGATTTTCAAAGCAACAACGATCGCTGCTAATTCCAGATCACGAACAGGATAGTTCTCCTCATGAGACTTCAACTGTCTCGACGCATAAGCAATCACATGCTCGTTCTGCATCAGAACACACCCTAGTCCCTGCAAAGAGGCATCGGTGTAAACACTGAAACCACCAGATCCAGACGGTAAAGCCAAAACAGGCGCAGATGTCAAACGTCTGCGAAGTTCCAAGAAACTCTCTTCGCACTCTGATGTCCACTCAAAGGAAACATCTTTCCGAGTGAGCTGAGTGAGTGGCTTAGCAATCTGAGAGAAGTTGACAATGAAACGGCGATAATACCCAGCCAATCCCAGAAAACTGCGGATCTCGGCTACTGTCGTCGGACGCGACCAGTTCAATACCGCTTCCACCTTGCTCGGGTCAACTGAAACTCCCTCGCTAGAAATGACATGACCAAGGAATACAACCCTGTCAATCCAAAACTCACATTTACTCAACTTCGCATAAAGCTGATTCTCGCGAAGTGTCTGTAAAATAATCCTTAAGTGTACGTGTTCTTGTTGATCATGCGAATAGATTAATATATCATCTATAAACACCACAACAAACTTATCCAAGAAATCCCGAAATACTCGATTCATCAGATACATAAAAAACTGCTGGTGCATTCGTCACCCCAAAAGGCATAACCAGAAACTCATAATGCCCATACCGGGTCCTGAATGCAGTCTTCGATATATCTCCCTGATGAACTTGAAGCTGATGATAACCAGACCTTAAATCAATCTTGGAATACACAGAGGTACCTTGCAGTTCATCAATCCGTGGCAACGGATACTTATTCTTTATCGTAGCACGATTCAACTGCCGATAATCTATGCAGAGCCGCATAGAACCATCCTTCTTTTTGACAAAAAGAACTGGTGCTCCCCACGGGGACACACTGGGTCGAATATACCCCTTGTCAAGAAGATCCTGCAACTGCTGCTTCAATTCTTGCATCTCCGATGGAGCTAAACGATAAGGAGCTCTAGAGATTGGTGTCGTGCCTGGCACTAAATCAATGCCGAAATCCACTTCCCGAACGGGAGGAAAACCAGGAATCCCCTCGGGAAAAACATCCGGAAAATCGCAAACCACTGGAATGTCACTGATACCGACACTATCTGCGGACGAATCAATAGCATAGATAAGGTAGCCTTCCCCGCCCGACTCTAAAGCACGACAGGCTTTCAGAGCAGAAACCACAGGCATCGGGGGTCGCGCTCCCTCTCCATAGAAAAACCAACTGTCGCCCTCAACTGGACGAAACTGCACAAACTTCTGATAACAGTCCACAGTAGCTCTAAACATAGTCAGCACATCTATTCCCAGAATGCAATCAAAATCCTCCATCGCAAGAATCATCAAATTAGCAGTTAAAACATTACCCTCAAACTCTAGAGGACAACCCAAAACTAGACGTTTAGCTAGCACCGAATGACCCATCGGTGTGGAAACAGATACCACAACGTCCAAAGAAGTGAAAGGTAACACATGACGCTTAGCAAATCTCGCCGATATGAATGAATGAGATGTACCAGTATCAATGAGAACGTAAGCAGGTAATCCACATAACTTAAAAATACCTGCGATAACTCTCTCGTTCTCCTCAGCAGCCTGATCCTGGTTAAGAGCAAAGACCTTCCCTTGAGTACGCGGTCGGAGGTTTAAACCCTGAGTAGACTGTCCCTGCTGTGGCCTCTGATGAACTGAAGCCTGAGAACCAGATCCTGATCCTCCGCCCATCTGTGGACAATCTCTCTTCATGTGGCCCATCTCACCGCACTTGTAACAAGCACCCGCAACCCTGCGACAACGCTCCGTCGGGTGATCCTTCCCGCAATGCTGACACGGGCCCTTCTTCTTCCCAAAATGGTGAACTCCTCCAGATCCAGAGGAAGAAGAAGTAGATCCAGCCTTCTTAAATGCTTGGGCGCGGGACCCAAAGAACTAGCAGGACGAGCAGACTGCATGGCTCGACCTCTCAGCAAACTGCCCTCAGCCTGGCGACAACGGTTCACAAGGCCCTCATACGATGTCGGATCATCACAGACAACAACCCGATCAAAAATCATCACGACGGTGTTGACGACGTTCTTGATGCTCTCGGCGACGCTCCCGATCGTCGCGGTCTCCCCAGCGTCCAATGCTGCCATGACTACTAGCATCGTCGTCAAAACCAGACATCTCTAGCTACAAAAGTTACCAGAGATTAAACCCAAAAGGACAGTTCCAAATCCCAAAATCTTAATGCATGCTCTGATACCATAAATGTAGTGACCCGTTCCAGAATCACCTACTAATCAGAACTTAAGCATGCAAAATTAACACTTAAAACTGAATCAGGTAAACAGCGGAAAAACAATAATACAACCCAATCGAATCTGTAAGTACAAAATACTTAAACAACCAGATCGAACTAAATACCAAGAACAAATACCAACAACTACAGGTTCACCTCTGCCAGCTCCCTGTCCACTCCGTCCTGGACCGTCCAACCTGAGACCTGCCCCATCGAATAGGGTGTCCAAAACAGAGATAAACCGAGGACGTGAGCATAAAACGCTCAGTACCGAAAGCATGAGTATACAAGACTATGACATGCATGTATGCAAAATGTACTGGATACCAGGATCTGGGTATAACGAAATACTGCTCAGACAAATGACGTCAAGGTATGTAGCACTCTGCGCCGACGCACCAGGAGGTGGCTCCATACCAAATGAACCTGTGGATATACCGGTGACCTGACCACCGTCGGCCAACGGGGTCCAACCATCCACAACAAATGAGGGCTGAGCACCCTCTCAACAGGCTATCTCAAAGATAATCAGGCTCAACATGATTATGCAAATGCCGCATAATAAACCATGCATCATATGACAGATAATAATGCAACATATAAACATGCAACACATAGTAAAGCATACTCAATCCTGCTATCTCGGATAGTACTTTCGTACCTCAAACCAGTAGATCCTAGCAATCAGCCCTAGAATCAAGCCTGCGTCCGTAGTCAGCCCACTGATGCCGCTAGCCCCCAACTAGAGCACAGCTCCGCTACAAAACCAGTAGCTCCCCGCTAGTGCCCGAACCTCGGGAAAAGACTAGAAACCCATCAGAAACGACTAAAACGCTCTGGAACTCTCGGAATTGGCGAGTGAAAAGTGAAGCCTCGCGCTTCTATTTATAGACAACGATCGGACGATCCGATCCACTTCGGACGCTCCGATCCGGTACACTTCGGACGATCCGATCCACTTCGGACGATCCGAACATTGCATGTCTTCCACGTGTCCAGCCACCTGTCTTCGGACGATCCGAACCCTGATCGGACGATCCGAACTCTGACATGACATGACTCGTCTGACTCCGAACAGAACGGTCCATCCGAACCCACTTCGGACGATCCGAACCAACTTCGGACGATCCGAACCCGGTTCGGTCCTTCCGATCCCACCGAAATACAATTAATCCAATAATTAACTCAAATTAGGCATTGGGATACTACAGTATGTTGCCAAATTCTCTTCCTTGCTTCGTTTCGCACCCCATGTTTCAGGGAATGACGAGGCAATGGCGGATCAATTCATCAATGGCTTAAACCCGGACATCTTTACGTTGGTAAATACGAGGAGACCCAACAACTTCTCGGATGCATTGAATCGGGCCAAAGGAGCGGAAGCAGGATTGATAAGACAGCGGAGTGCTCCATATGTTGCTCTTGTGCCAAGACCACCACAACTTTCAGTACAATATCCTCCTTTTAGATTTGAAAGCGGCGGTAGCAGCAGTGGCAGAAAGGATCAATTGAAAGCCAAGGGTAAACAGTTTAAAAGACCAGGGAGCAGTTCGTCGAGCTCCAGCGGATCAAGACAGACGGGTTTTGATCAGAGTACCAGGTATTCAGGTGTTTATTGTAGTTCCTGTGGAGGAAAACATGCGACTGAACAGTGCCAGGGAGTTACAGGCCGATGCAACATTTGTAGGCAACCGGGTCATTTTGCCAAAGTCTGCCCACAGAGGAGTGTACAGCCAGCCCAGAGTGGACGAGCATCCGGGTCAGTACCTCAGTTTGAGCGGCAGGTATCATCGGTTCACTCTTTCCAGCCTCCACCAGCACCGACTCAACCCAGAGCTCGAGGTAGTCAGACAGTGAGTCAACCTCCGAGGCAACAGGCTCAAGTGTTTGCATTGACAGAAGAGCAAGCACAAGATGCACCAGATGATGTTATAGCAGGTAACTGTTCTCTTTATGGTTATCCTGCTTATATCTTGATAGAAACAGGTGCATCGCATACATTCATTTCGGAGCGATTTGCATTGTTGCATTCATTGCCTGTTGAGTCTTTGTTAGAGGTTGTGTCTATTAATTCTCCGTTGGGAAGTGGATTGATATCTGTAACTACGGTTAAACATTGCATTCTACAGTTTGAGGGGCATGAGATTGACCTAGATTGTATAGTATTGGGTCTAGCTGATTTTGATTGTATAGTCGGTATTTGACATGCTAACGAAGTACAGAGCTACCGTGGATTGTTTCCACAAGATTGTCAGATTCAGACCCGAGATGACAGACGAGTGGAAATTCTACGGGAAGGGTTCCAGATCTCGGATTCCCTTGATTTCGGCTCTTACTATAAACAGATTGTTACAAAAAGGAGTAGATGGTTTCTTTATTTATGCTGTAGATATGCAGAAGTCGAGCCCGGCGTTGGCGGATTTGCCAGTAGTACGGGAATTTCCAGATATTTTTCCAGATGAAATCCCAAGATTACCTCCAGTACGAGAGGTAGATTTTAGTATTGATCTTGTACCAGGTACCGTTCCTATTTCGAGAGCTCCGTATAGGATGGCACCCATCGAACTAAAAGAATTGAAAGCACAATTAGAAGATCTTCTAGCCAAGGGATATATTAGACCTAGTGTATCTCCTTGGGGCGCTCCGGTGCTATTTGTACGAAAGAAAGATGGTTCGATGCGTTTATGTATAGACTACCGGCAACTGAATAAGGCAACGATCAAGAACAAATATCCTTTGCCTAGAATTGACGATCTATTTGATCAGTTGCAGGGATCCTCTGTGTATTCTAAGATTGACTTGCGATCCGGATATCATCAGCTCAGAGTTCGGGATGTAGACATACCGAAGACAGCATTTCGAACCAGGTATGGACATTACGAATTTATTGTCATGCCTTTTGGTTTAACCAATGCTCCTGCGGTATTTATGGGCTTGATGAACCAAGTGTTTCAGAGGTATTTGGATGAATTTGTGATTGTCTTCATTGATGATATTTTGGTATATTCCAAGAACAGAAATGAGCATGCAGAGCATCTTAGAATTGTCTTGCAGACGTTGAGAAACGAGCAACTGTATGCAAAATTGTCAAAGTGTGAGTTTTGGCTGAATCGCGTTGTATTCTTGGGGCATATCATTTCTGGAGATGGTATTTCTGTTGATCCGAGTAAAGTGGAAGCTGTGGTTAGTTGGTCGAGACCGACTTCTGTACCAGAAATACGCAGTTTCAGCATGTTTATTGTTGAATTATGCAGATTTTGAGAGTGTGATGGTGTCTATGAGGTTGATTACGGATTGTGGAAATTAGATATTGATATGTGTTAAGAATTGGATTGATCGGTATCGAAAAACTATGTCGTTATGCCGTCAAATTGTGTTTAGATGTACTAGTGCGTTGTAGAAGTGTTGAATTGGGTTAAGAATTAATAGAAGGTATATTGATCATTGCCATTTCAGATTCATTGTGCCTCACTTCGACACCGTGACCTCGGCATTGATACAGGTTTAACAACGCAAGGTATAGTACATGTTTTGTTTGGGGAATTACGACTCAAATAAGATCACATTTGAGTTTCCCAACCAAAATCACATACTTGTTTTATTGTTGTATCTTGATATGATTATGATTGTTATAGATCGATTTGCTTATAAAACTTGTATGCAAATCATGTTCAGATGATTATGCTTGTTTACAGATTGTGTATTCATGCATTAAGATAGGAAAGTCTGTGAGATCATCCAGACTTCTAGATGTTCGGCGATATCACAGCTTAGGGGAAGATCACCGCCCCTATTGTAGATGTGGATACAGATCAGGCCGAAGTCTAGGAATAAGACATACCGTCACCCCGATTGGGAGGGTAGGTGATAGATCGTCTTATTCACCACGGGATCCCTAGAGTTCTAGTCGAGTCGAGTCTAGACATGATTAGATTCGCATTGCATGATTATATATGAATGATATTCATATTAGCATGTTTCATGTGTTTAGATTGTTTTAATGCATGTATACATGTTTATATTGGGATTTGTTCTCACCGGTTTTCCGGCTGTTGTTATGTCTGTATGTGTGCATAACAACAGGTGAGGCAGGATCTGGGTCGAGACAGAGATGATCGTGATAGCGTGGTGATCTCGGGCGCAGCAGAGGACTAGTGGTTCTTTTGTTCGACTTGTACTATCATTTGAGTTTAGATGATAGTGAACACTAGTTGTATATAGATCAAGACATGTACTTTATGTTTTATATTGTAAATTAAACTAAGAACTTATGTTTGTTTAGTTACATTTGATTTAATTTAAAAAAAAGCGAAAATTTGACCCACGTTTTATAACAACGATCCATGTAATCCCAAGAAAAAGAATTAGAGCCCGGGTCCCCACAACACTTTTGCGTGCTATTCTTAAAAAGAACTTGGATTGACATTTCTATGGACTTTATTTTAGGGTTGCCTTGGACTAAGAAGGGGAGGGATTCTATTTTTGTTGTTGTGGATAGATTCTCAAAGATGGCACATTTTATAGCTTGTCATAAAACCGATGATGCTTCAAACATTGCGGATTTGTTCTTTAGAGAAGTCGTTAGGTTGCATGGCATGCCTAGGACTATTGTTTCTGGTCGCGATGTTAAATTCTTGAGTTACTTTTGGAAGACTTTATAAGCTAAACTGGGCACAAAATTGTTGTTTTCTACTACTTGTCATCCTCAAACGGATGGACAAACTGAAGTTGTCAATAGAACTTTGGGAACACCTTTGCGTGTTATTCTTAAAAAGAACTTTGATTGACATTTCTATGGACTTTATTTTGGGGTCGCCTAGGACAAAGAAGGGGAGGGATTCAATTTTTGTTGTTGTGAATAGATTCTCTAAATTGCGCATTTTATAGCTTGTCATAAAACCGATGATGCTTCAAACATTGCGGGTTTGTTCTTTAGAGAATTCGTTAGGTTGCATGGCATGCCTAGGACTATTGTTTCTGGTCGCGATGTTAAATTCTGGAGTTACTTTTCGAATACTTTATGGGCTAAACTTGGCACAAAATTGTTGTTTTCTACTACTTGTCATCTTCAAACGGATGGACAAACTGAAGTTGTCAATAAAACTTTGGGAACACTTTTGCGTGCTATTCTTAAAAAGAACTTGGATTGACATTTCTATGGACTTTATTTTAGGGTTGCCTAGGACTATTGTAATGCCCGAGAATTATTGAATTGATAAATCAAGATTATTAATCTTCATTAACGAGAGACCCGGAAGGTATGAGAATGCATGACATGCAATGAGGGAAGAAAAGATATGAGAAAATAGGGTTTGCAAGACCGCACCCGCGCTCAGAACAGGAGTGCAACCGCGGTCATTAAAAATGGAAATTTCGAAGGTGAGGCCGAAGCATCACCGCACCCGCGGTGCAACCAAGACCGCACCCGCGGTGCATGGACAGAAAGTTGGCAAAATTTATTCGAGGCGACACCGCACCCGCGGTGCTAACAGGAGCGCACCCGCGCTAATGACACCGCACCCGCGGTCTTGTAGGAAGCGCACCCGCGGTCTGAGCTGCCGAGAAATGTAGTGATAGACATGGCATGAGCGCACCCGCGGTGCATGTATGACCGCACCCGCGGTGCGACGTGCTGCACAAAGAGGCGTGCCACGTTTTCCTTTATGCATGTAGTATATATACATGTACATAAACGTGTCTTCTTCAGAATTTGAAGAGGAAACCGAGAGCTTAGAGAGAATTTCATTTTTAAGTTTAGGATTGGATTTACGAAGAAACCGTCCATCAGAATTCGAATTTGAACATAGTACCGTACTCCTCTCGACACGAGCTACACAAGGACGTAAGTTTTATTACGTTTTGAGATGTTTGAAAATATGATGTTACTAGAATTGCATGTGATTCAGATATAGCGTTTCTGCTACTGTAGACATTGTATAATCGAAGTCAGATTTCATAATACACTGGTTATGCAATTGTTATGAATGATGAAAGATATTGATTGATATTCTGATATCAGAATTGTGGATCATTGATTGTGAACATACCGGTATTGAGATTTGAGTTCTGGTATTATATATGTGATGTTCAGATTGACGGGGTTATTCAGATTGTATTGTTATGTCGTCGAAACATCAGTTGAGTTAGATTGATCAGATTCAGATATGATTTCGATTAGATTGTGCTATTATTGATGTGGATCAGATTGTATCTTATTCAGACATTGATCAGATTGTATACTGAATTGAGTATTGATCAGAACAGATTGTATATTGAGTTATTCAATGATACAGCGTATTCGATATTGTCATTTCAGATTCGAGATGGACAGATTTGAATACAGGACTTCGTCTTCATCAGACGGGGACGACAAAGGTATAATTCATGTGATATTTGGGAAGACACAACTCAAATAAGATCCTATTTGAGTTTCCCCAACAAAATCACATACTAGATTATTGTTATATTCTGATATGAATATGCTTTGTTTATATGCTGATATGTTTATGCTTTGTTTAAAGATTAATATCCATTGCATTTGAGATAGGAGAGTCTTTGACAGGCATAGTCAAATATCTAGACGTTTCAGTTTATCTCAGCATAGGAGTAGGTATTACTCTTATTGCCGCCGTTGATACAGATCAGGCCGAAGTCTAGGAATGAGACGTACATTACCCCGATTGGAGGGTAGTTAGTGACGTCTTATTCACACCGGGATCCCTAGAGTTATAGTTGAGTCAAGTCTAGACATGATTTGATTAGAACAGCATGCGTAGATGAATTGGTTTCATAGACTATGGAACCTATTGTTATTACTTTCAGTCATGACAGCATGTTTCATGATTTAGACTATTTACATGCATGTTTATCTGATTTGAATTGCATGTTTAGTTAGATTAGAGTTCATAGATGATGAAATCTATTACTATTGTCTTTTCTTTTATTCATGACAGCATGTTCCATGAATCATTATGTGTATATGCATGTTTACCATGTTTTATACTGGGATTTATTCTCACCGGAGTTATCCGGCTGTTGTCTTGTTTTGTATGTGTGCATGACAACAGGTGGGGCTGGATCAGGGTCGAGATGACGATGAGAGAAGACGAGTTAGCGTCGAGATTCCGGACTTGTATCAGACTTGGTTTATTACTTGAATTTAGTAATTGAACCTTAGACTTAGGTTGTACAGTATTGTACTTTTCTACTGAACTGTAGTTTTTATACAGAGATGTAGATTGTTTAGATTCCATTACCTTCCGCAGTTACATTTTAAAAAGAAAAATTTTTAGACCCTATTTATTAGAACTGATAATTAAATCCCAATAATGAGTAAAAAGATGATTAGCGTCCGGGTCCCCACAACTAAGAAGGGGAGGGATTCTATTTTTGTGGTTGTGGATAGATTCTCTTAGATGGGGCATATTATTGCTTGTCATAAAACCGATGATGCTTCAAACATTGCGGATTTATTCTTTAGAGAAGTCGTTAGGTTGCATGGCATGCCTAGGACTATTGTTTCTGGTCGCGATGTTAAATTATTGAGTTACTTTTGGAAGACTTTATGGGCTAAACTTGGCACAAAATTGTTGTTTTCTACTACTTGTCATCCTCAAACGGATGGACAAATTGAACTTGTCAATAGAACTTTAGGAACACTTTTGCGTGCTATTCTTAAAAAGAACTTGGATTGACATTTCTATGAACTTTATTTTGGGGTTGCCTAGGACTAAGAAGGGGAGGGATTCTATTTTTGTTGTTATGGATAGATTCTATAAGATGGGGCATATTATTGCTTGTCATAAAACCGATGATGCTTCAAACATTGCGGATTTGTTCTTTAGAGAAGTCGTTAGGTTGCATGGCATGCCTAGGACTGTTGTTTCTGGTCGCGATGTTAAATTCTTGAGTTACATTTGTGTGGTGACCCGGACGCTGATCTTTTTCTTAATCTTCTTTTGGGATTTCATTATCAATTAAGATAAAACAGGGTCTAAAAATTTTTCTTTTTAAAATGTCAAGTGCGGAAGGTAATGGAATCATGCTATTATACAAATCTGTATAATAATACAAATCCTATACAACATGCATCTAGTTCGACTAAGGTTTAACTACTACAATCAAGTAATGAAATCTATCTATATCCAAGTCCGGAATCACCACGCTAAACTCGTCTTCTCTCATCATCTTCTCGACCCCGATCTTGTCCCACCTGTTGTCATGCACACATACAAAACAAGACAACAGCCGGATACTCCGGGGAGAATAAATCTCAGTATAAAACATTGTAAGCATGTATAGAAACAATCTAAATCATAAAACATGCTATCATGATCATATTCAAAAGTAATAGATTTCATAATCTATGAAATCAAATCAAAATAAGCATGCAACTCAATTCAGATAAACATGTAATTTAAATCAAATCATATAAACATGCTATCATAACTGAAAGCAATAAACATGGGTTTCATAGTCTATGAAACCACATCTATAAACGCATGCAGTTCTAGTCAAATCATGTCTAGACTCGACTCCACTATAACTCTAGGGATCCCGATGTGAATAAGACGTCAATGGCTGTCACCTACCCTCCCAATCAGGGTGACTGTACGTCTTATTCCTAGACTTCGGTGTAATAGCCGAGCCCGGTGTACGGTACGATTTAAGTTTCGTATGTTATTTGGGTTATGTGATTAGATGTTTAGAATTGTGTTTTGGGCTATAGTATTATTGGTTATTATTGTTATTGAGGTGTTAGAAGTTGTTGGTTGTTCGTTTCAGAGTTTCGGATCGATTTTAGTTGCGTTGATTTTTGATCATTGCCGTAGCAAGAGTGCACCCGCGCTCTTAGAGGAGTGCCCCCGCGGTGTACTATTCATCATTTTGGTTTTGGAAGACCGTGGCATCACCGCACCCGCGGCAGTGTAAGCACCGCACCCGCGGTGAGACCGCACCCGCGGTAATTGTAGCACCGCACCCGCGGTCATCGTGCATGGATTTATTTTGTTGTGCCGAGAGCTCAGCGCACCCGCGGCCCTTGTGTTGTCACACCCGCGGTATAGGTATGGGCGAGTTTTTAAGTTACTTTTTGGAGTTGTTGGCCATACCTTATCTTATCTTTTCCCCTTCATTTCGATATTTCTCTCTTCTAGCAAGGGTTTTCATCCATTTCTTTTGCTTTCTACGTTTGATTCTTGGATTTGTTTGGATTTTCGACTTGAGATCGACGTTCTCCTTGGTGCTAGGAAGCTTAGGTAAGTTTTTGGTGCGATTCTATTAAGGTTGTGAGTTAAGAGTTGACTTAGGTTTGATGTTTTGTTGGTTTAATGGATTATTTAACTTGTATTTTGGATATAGAGTTGATTTTGGTGTTGTTTATGGATTATTGTTGTAGGTGGTGTACCAAGAGTATAGTTTGGAGGTGTTCTATTGGTTGTAAGTGGAATTTCATCCCTTTGCTCACATGATGATATATGTATTGTGTTTTAAAGATTTTAAAGTGATATTCCCTTCAATTGTTTCATTGTTATGTATTGATCCCATTGATTATCTATTGGAGGCATTGATGTCTCACTATTGTTAAAAGGGAATACAAGAGAAAATATGAGATTGTGAAACGACGGCTTTAAATGCTATTCAGAGTTCAAATGTTTTATTGGATTGATTAATCATAGTCAGAGCATTGCATGCAATTAGTTGATCAACGACCATAGGCTTTTATTGTTAGAGTAGGTGCCCGTCGAGCCAAGTGTTGGCCGAGTGTTCACAATGAAACTCTATGTATAAGCAATCTTTATTTTAATAATATTTGAAATTATTATTATGGCACGTCTTTATCTGTATACCCATGCTAGTTGCATAGATAAAGCCCTTGAATATACAAATAGTAGAAAGAATATGAGATGCTCATATGATGAGTATCATGAAACTCATATTTGGAATACTGTATATTCTAAACCGTTCCTAGTCGATTCAGCCGCCAGTAAGAAGGATAAAGGCCGCTCGAGTTAGAGACTAGTATCTGCGATGTGAGTACCATGTTTCATTGGTAGGGGACATTGTGATGTCCGAACATGCAGATAGGTGCTCCTTGTAGAGTGCACTGAACAACCCTCCATAAAAGGACTTTCCAAGTGGTTCTCACTTATCGAGTGGAAAAGTCCTGGTTTATGGTTGTACAGAATTAGTCCTTATGACCCGGGACAACATTGAGACTCTATGTGCTAGAATTACACTTTGAATTGTTTACCGACTCTCATGGGGTCATCAGGTGGCAAGGTTGGGTGTTCTGTCGAAACACATAGGAGTCGATGCATTGTAGTCGGGGATTCACCGCTTACCTACGGGTATGGATATCCTATGTGTTTTTCATGTATGTGTGGGTTGAAATCTCTGATCAGAGTATGGTGGTAATTATGAAAGGGGTTTCATAGATTACACCATCGATGCAACCACAACATGACACATAGTATCGATTCATTGACAACTCTCGATAAACCAATAGTTGTCGAATCGGTCGGGATATATGACTTGAAAGCGGACCGGTTACGGTGGCCGGAAGCGCAACGGAAGTCAAAAATTTTTATTTTCTAGCAAGAAATTTCGGCCACCCTTGTTCATGGTGTAATATTTACAAAAATAAAACATACATAGGATGTTTAGAAAATATACCTATCAATCTTTAAAGGATTGATGAATGGCACCAACTTTGTTGTCAAACAACAAAGCTCTTCAAGGCATGAAGATCTACAAGCTCCTCCTCCAAATCCTTGAAACTTTCCTTCAAATTAGGCCCACCACAAGCTATGTAAATCCCTTCTTGCTTTGCACTAGAAAAGCAAGAAGATTTTTCAATGAGAGGACTTTTATTCTCCAACACTTGAAGAACAAAAGAGAGAAGAAAAATTTTTGAGAGAGAAGACAAAAAATTTCGGCCAAGTGATGTGGAATGAGGGAGGATATTGAGTCTTGGGGTTGCAAAAAGCTAGATACAAAAGTTGCATGCCTTTGCAATTTTTTAATCAAAAGTATTCAAGACTCTTCACCTCCCAAGCATGCAAACCCTAGCATGTCTCACATATATTATATGGTTTTTAACACATTAAAAACCATGGACTAAATTTTAATTATCTCAAACATATTTGAGATTAATTAAATACTACTTGAATTTATTCAAGTCCCACTAGTTAAAAAATTATTTTAATTGAGCTCTACAAGACTCAATATTATTTAATTAATTCAACACTTGAATTAATTTAATTATTTAGACTCTACTAGGTCTACTAGTGTTTAATTAATTCAACACTTGAATTAATTTAATTTAGTCCCCAATAATGTTTATGAAAATCACAATTTTCAACTACATTATTTACTTGGCCAAATTTTAATCTAGGAACACTTCCATAAATTAAAATTTATATTTCTCTCATAGAAGTCATACTTCTATTTTTCTTTACACTTATAAACTCATTTATAAGTCGTTCAACACATTGAACTATTTTTACTTCTCATCGGGATTTACAAAGCTAGTACTTGTGTGGCCCTCAATGGTTCATTGATACAACTAGCCGTGGGTTCACATCTCTATGTGATTCGGACTAAATATGTCCTTATTCGAGCATACCCCAATTGCTCCATTCTTACTTATCAACTCCTTGATAGTAAGAACGTCAGAACTCAAGTCTGATAGTACCCAACCAATCACGTTAAACGCCTAGCAGCATCGCTTACGTGATTCCCTAGGTATCACATGATAGTGCCTGCAAGAACCATTCAATTATGGTTAGCGTACAGTACGAGTGCAAAGCAAGAAGGGATTTACATAGCTTGTGGTGGGCCTAATTTGAAGGAAAGTTTCAAGGATTTGGAGGAGGAGCTTGTAGATCTTCATGCCTTGAAGAGCTTTGTTGTTTGACAACAAAGTTGGTGCCATTCATCAATCCTTTAAAGATTGATAGGTATATTTTCTAAACATCCTATATATGTTTTATTTTTGTAAATATTACACCAAGAACAAGGGTGGCCGAAATTTCTTGCTAGAAAATAAAAATTTTTGACTTCCGTTGCGCTTCCGGCCACCGTAACCGGTCCGCTTTCAAGTGGTATCCGAGCTAAGGTTACGGTTTTTGTGTAATATTTGCATAATATTATGTTGAGATCGATTTCTAACCGTTTGAGATTTTTTGGTGCAATAAAACTCAAGGACCGAAAATTTTACAAAACAAAAAAAAAAATAATTTTCAGGGCTGCCCGAGGGCTGCCCGAGGGGCTTCCCGAATATTTCGGGCAGCCGAGGGGCAGCCCAAGGGGCGGCCCGAAATGTGCAGGTTTTTAATAAAAAAAAAAAATTTTGTTGTTGCCGGAATCCGGCGACGGAGCTCCGGCGACGGCGATGACGACTAGGGTTTCCAAAAGTGTTTTGGTGAATCTTAGTGTCATGGGCCTTGAGATGTTGGGCCATTGGATGGAGAACATAATTTGTGAAATTTAAATGGGCCAAAATATTTTTGGTGAAAAATGAGTTTTGGGCCCTTAAGTTTAAATTTACAATGTTGCACATATTTTCTCATAAAATAAATAATTGAAGTAGGACTTTAATTATTTATAGTAAATTGTGATTTACAAGAAATTCGATTATAAATAAATTAATTTGAAAGTAGACAAAAGTGTTTGTATACTTTGTTAATTTAATTTATAATTGTGGCGGTTAGTGATTGGATCAAGAAATATAATATTGGATCAATTAATTATAGTGATAATTAATTGATGGTGTATGATATGTGATATTATGCATGAAGGATGATCAAAAGCCCAAGCCCAATTTGCTAGGTGTATGCTAGGATATTTGTGTTGTATGATTGTAATAATTATCAATTTTTTAAAGTGGGCTTGGTTTATGGCCCGTTCCCACCCCATGAGATGTATCCCTATGTGCCATGGATATTTAATTGTAAATATTAGAATAGGGGAAGATCAAGATTGGAAGATGGTGGCCTTGGTGATTATGAAGATCGAAGACATGTAATATTGGATGCTAATGTAATAGTATAGTTGCATTGCATCCCGTGCATTTACCCTAGGATTGGACCTAGGCCCGTGTTTGGCTCACACGGGCCATTAGTGTTGGGGCAATTGATCATCCTTGTACTGTTTTCTATTTATAATATATGCATGATATGTTATAAATAATGAGTATGTGCGTTATTATTATTATAATAACAAAGTTGCATGAATCCGGCAAACATACGATCAAACATGGCGAGCTTTTAAAATAAAATTAATGATGAGACCTTTCAAAATTAAAAACCCTCATTTTGAATAAGATTCAAAATTAATATCAAGTCCGAAAAGGGGAATTATAAATTTGTTTATAATTTCCTTGTCTTCCATCGATAATGGGTGCATGATGAACGCTAGCCGTACTCGGGGCTCGGCTCATATTATTGGGGGAGCCCTGGGTGCCGGAAAGCTGTGACATCCATTGACATAATGATGTGAACTACGTGGAACTCCCATGACTTCGGCTCAGATAATTGAGGGAACTCATGGCGACCGTCCATTAAGGTTCAACATCGATGGGTAAGGCTTGACACGTAAAGATGAACGACGTCTATAATGGGTCCTAATCAAACGTGAGACAAAAGTTTACGTTAAGGGTTGCATTGTGATGCAATTGGGAAACTACCTTTTAGGAATTGTGATTGGCTGTATAATCGGGATCATAATTCGCTAATTGGACCTTACGTACCTACTGAGGAAAGGAGTTTCCCATTTTCACTAGAGGGTAGTGAAAATGTCAAAACAGTGGGAGCAAATATTTATGAAGTAAAATTCCAAACTTCATATCTTACTAAATATTTAAAATAGTCATCAACATTTATCTGTTTTACTTTTCAGTACAAATCAACAATGTCTTCGATGCGCAATTCGATATCTGTAATACTCGACAAACACATATTAACTGGACCTAATTACCTCACTTGGCTAAGAAATTTAAAAATAGTCTTGAATTCGGAAAGGGTAACATATACACTGACTCAGTCGCCCCCTGTTGAGGCTCCGACTGACTGCACTCCTGAGGAATTGCAGGCTTACAAGGAATGGTGTGACCATGACTTGATAGCCAGGTGTTATATGCTAACTTCTATGAACGATGAGCTGCAGAGGCGTTTTGAGGGTGCAAAGAATGCTGCTGACATTCATTTGCACCTCAAAGAGCTCTTTGGAGAGCAAACGCGTCCTCTTAGGCATGCTACCGTCAAGGAGCTGATCACTTTGCGCATGCGAGATGGGACCTCGGTCCATGAGCATGGCCTAAAGGTGATAGGGCTCGTGGACAAGCTCGTTGGCATGGATCTGATCTTGCCTTCGGAGTTGACCACCGACGTGTTGCTGTTATCGCTGCCTAGCTCATTTGATCCTTTTGTGGTGAATTTCAACATGAACAAGATGGAACCGACCCTTGAGGAGTTGGTGAACATGCTTGTTACGTTTGAATCCACCATCAAGAAAGAGAAGTTGGTTCTTTATGTGGGTTCTTCATCTGGTACGAAGATTGATCCACATGGGAAGGGAAAGAAGAGTTCTTTCCAACGTCCCAAAAAGAACGTGCCCTTGTTGAGGCAATCTCCGAATCCTGTTGAGACAGCCAGACCAGTTAAGGCTGACAAGACTGGTGATGTTTGTCATCACTGCAAGAAGCCTGGACATTGGAAGCGAAATTGCAAGGAATATCTGGCCCAGAAGTGTTCTGAAAACGGTATGTTCTAAATTTAAGTAAACATTTCAATTAACTCTACTTCTTGGGTATTAGATACCGGTTGTGACTCACATCTCTGTAATGGGTTACAGGTGATGGGAAGAAGTAGGAAGCTTAAGGAAGGTGTGACCTTCTTGAGGATGGGCAATGGAGCAAGAGTTGCTACCAAGGCTATTAAGGATGTTTACTTATTGTTGAACAATGACTTTAAGTTAATTTTAAGGGATGTTTTGTTTGTACCTGTTTGGTGTAAAACATTGTTTCCATTTCTATTGTGATAAAAATGGATATTCTTGTTTATTTAGCAAAGGTGTTTGCAACATTTACAAGAATGAATGTTTAATTGGTACTTGAGAACTTGAAAACGATCTCTATAACTTAAAGTTAAAAGATATTCCATTAAATGTCCATTCAAAGGCAGACACCATATGAGATATGGATGGGTAAACCTCCCAAATATTCTCATCTTAGAATATGGGGAGCCCTGCTTATGTGAAGCAGGTAGTGGGAGATAAATTGAATTGTTGATCCATTTTATGTTACTTTGTGGGATATCCAAGGAATTAAGTTGGATATTATTTCTATCATCCCCAAGAAACAAAGGTGTTTGTTTCTAGGAATACATCTTTTTTGGAAAAGGATTTTCTATTGGATAGAAAAATGGAGATGATAGAACTCGAAGAGGTTCGAGAGACACCCACAATTATAGAACCCACATCCGAAGAGCCAAGTGAGGAGATACAAGCTCCTAAAAGATCCGAGAAAGTCTCGAGACCACCTATGAGGTATGGTCAGCTTCTTGAAGAGGGCCATGATGAGCCTAACCATGGATGTGATCCAAGGACCTTCAAGGAAGCGTTATCTGATGCCGATTCATCCAAATGGCTTGAAGCGATGGAATCTGAGATGAATTCCATGCATTCGAACCAAGTGTGGAATCTTGTGGATCCACCTGGGGGAATTGTTCCCACAGGGTGTAAATGGATTTACAAGAGGAAAATTGGGGCGGATGGGAAGGTATTGACCTTCAAGGCGCGATTGGTGGCAAAAGGATATACTCAAAGACAAGGAGTTGACTTTGAGGAAACCTTTTCACCAGTTGCAATGTTCAAGTCTATAAGGATATTGCTAGCCATGGCTGCATAGTTTGACTATGAGATATGGCAGATGGATGTCAAGACAGCCTTTCTTAATGGGGATATTAAGGAAGTGATTTACATGTCTCAAACCTGGAGGGTTTACATCTATCGGAAGTGAGCATATGGTATGCAAACTTCAGAGATCTATTTATGATCTAAAGCAGGCATCTAGGAGTTGGAACCTCAGATTCGAGAGTACAATCAAATAGTTTGATTTACTAAGAATCCTGAGGAACCCTATATGTATAAGAAGGTCAGTGGGAGTGTTGTGACATTCCCGGTGCTTTATGTTGATGACATTCTACTCATTGGGAATGATGTAGGAATGTTGCAATCAACTAAGATATGGTTAGCGAGTAAGTTCTCGATGAAGGACTTGGGTGAAGCATCTTTTGTATTGGGAATACAGATCTATTGAGATAGATCGAAAAGATGGCTTGATCTCACCCAGTCCACATACATTGATACCATCGTGAAGCGGTTCTCGATGGATGAGTCCATGAGAGGACATCTACCAATGTGTCATGGCGTGTCCCTATCCAAGTCTGTCTCCCAAGACTGATGCAGAGATAGTGGCGATGACACGCATTCCGTATGCTTCGGCAATTCGTAGCATCATGTATGGGATGATATCTACACGTCTTGACGTGGCTTTCGCACTAAGTGTAGTGAGTAGCTATCAATCGAACCCTGGTCTTCCACACTGGAAAGCTGTGAAAGACATCCTCAAGGAGTTGAGAAGGACCAATAAATTGTTCTTGGTCTATGGGGTGGAGAACTAAAATTTGAAGGCTATACCGACTCTAGCTTCCAAAGCGATATCGATGACTCGAAATCAACCTCTGATTTTGTATTCATGCTCTATGGTGCTGCTGTCTCTTGGAAGAGTTCCAAGCGAGACAATACTACGGATTCCAGCACAGAGGCCGAATACATTGCTGCATCGGATGCAGCAAGGGAGGCTGTTTGGATAAGGAATTTCGTCCAAGAGTTGGGCGTCATTCCTAATGGAGTTGCTCCTGTCCCGGTGTTGTGTGACAACACGGGAGCTTTAGCTCAAGCAAAGGAGCCAAGGTCAGATCAGAAGTCCAAACACGTATTGAGAAAGTACCACATCCTCGGAGAGATTGTGGAAAGAAGAGTAGTGTCTATTGACAAAGTCGGCTCCGCAGATTATGTTGTTGATCCACTAGCTAAGCCTTTACCTGGACCATTATTCGACAAGCATCGCGAATCAATGGGTTTTAAGTATATGGGTAGTTGGCTCTAGTGCAAGTGGGAGATTGTTAGAGTAGGTGCCCGTCGAGCCAAGTGTTGGCCGAGTGTTCACAATGAAACTCTATGTATAAGCAATCTTTATTTTAATAATATTTGAAATTATTATTATGGCACGTCTTTATCTGTATACCCATGCTAGTTGCATAGATAAAGCCCTTGAATATACAAATTGTAGAAAGAATATGAGATGCTCATATGATGAGTATCATGAAACTCATATTTGGAATACTGTATATTCTAAACCGTTCCTAGTCGATTCAGCCGCCAGTAAGAAGGATAAAGGCCGCTCGAGTTAGAGACTAGTATCTGCGATGTGAGTACTATGTTTCATTGGTAGGGCACATTGTGATGTCCGAACATGCAGATTGGTGCTCCTTGTAGAGTGCACTGAACAACCCTCCATAAAAGGACTTTCCAAGTGGTTCTCACTTATCGAGTGGAAAAGTCCTGGTTTATGGTTGTACAGAATTAGTCCTTATGACCCGGGACAACATTGAGACTCTATGTGCTAGAATTACACTTTGACTTGTTTACCGACTCTCATGGGGTCATCAGGTGGCAAGGTTGGGTGTTCTGTCGAAACACATAGGAGTCGATGCATTGTAGTCGGGGATTCACCGCTTACCTACGGGTATGGATATCCTATGTGTTTTTCATGTATGTGTGGGTTGAAATCTCTGATCAGAGTATGGTGGTAATTATGAAAGGGGTTTCATAGATTACACCATCGATGCAACCACAACATGACACATAGTATCGATTCATTGACAACTCTCGATAAACCAATAGTTGTCGAATCGGTCGGGATATATGAGTTGAAGGGACCGTACTGTACGCTAACCATAATTGAATGGTTCTTGCAGGCACTATCATGTGATACCTAGGGAATCACGTAAGCGATGCTGCTAGGCGTTTAACGTGATTGGTTGGGTACTATCAGACTTGAGTTCTGACGTTCTTACTATCAAGGAGTTGATAAGTAAGAATGGAGCAATTGGGGTATGCTCGAATAAGCACATGTTTAGTCCGAATCACATAGAGATGCGAACCCACGGCTAGTTGTATCAATGAACCATTGAGGGCCACACAAGTTCTAGCTTTGTAAATCCCGATGAGAAGTAAAAATAGTTCAATGTGTTGAACGACTTATAAATGAGTTTATAAGTGTAAAGAAAAATAGAAGTATGACTTCTATGAGAGAAATATGAATTTTAATTTATGGAAGTGTTCCTAGATTAAAATTTGGCCAAGTAAATAATGTAGTTGAAAATTGTGATTTTCATAAACATTATTGGGGACTAAATTAAATTAATTCAAGTGTTGAATTAATTAAACACTAGTAGACCTAGTAGAGTCTAAATAATTAAATTAATTCAAGTGTTGAATTAATTAAATAATATTGAGTCTTGTAGAGCTCAATTAAAATAATTATTTAACTAGTGGGACTTGAATAAATTCAAGTAGTATTTAATTAATCTCAAATATGTTTGAGATAATTAAAATTTAGTCCATGGTTTTTAATGTGTTAAAAACCATATAATATATGTGAGACATGCTAGGGTTTGAGTCTTGAATACTTTTGATTAAAAAATTGCAAAGGCATGCAACTTTTGTATCTAGCTTTTTGCAACCCCAAGACTCAATATCCTCCCTCATTCCACATCACTTGGCCGAAATTTTTTGTCTTCTCTCTCAAAAATTTTTCTTCTCTCTTTTGTTCTTCAAGTGTTGGAGAATAAAAGTCCTCTCATTGAAAAATCTTCTTGCTTTTCTAGTGCAAAGCAAGAAGGGATTTACATAGCTTGTGGTGGGCCTAATTTGAAGGAAAGTTTCAAGGATTTGGAGGAGGAGCTTGTAGATCTTCATGCCTTGAAGAGCTTTGTTGTTTGACAACAAAGTTGGTGCCATTCATCAATCCTTTAAAGATTGATAGGTATATTTTCTAAACATCCTATGTATGTTTTATTTTTGTAAATATTACACCAAGAACAAGGGTGGCCGAAATTTCTTGCTAGAAAATAAAAATTTTTGACTTCCATTGCGCTTCCGGCCACCGTAACCGGTCCGCTTTCATTTATCCCTCAGAGTTATCGGTTTATATCGATAGGGATATTAGCACCAGAGCAGAGATACTATTGATATCAATCCAACCAGAGAAAAGAGAATACCATCTTATTGCTATCTTATTGATATGCTATTGCTACAGTTATTGCTACAGTATTCATGTTTCAGAGTTGATGGTATTTATGATTTCAAAGTCATGTTTTTCAGAGTATACTATGTATCATTGTTATGTAAGAGTTCCACTTGCTGAGATTTATTCTCATTTCAGTTATTTCATGTGATGCAGATCAGAGTGGTGGCCCGGGACGTTGACTGTGGACTGGGGGTCATATGCATACACCGTTGGAAGGAAGATTTTTGCATGATCATAGGAATGATGTTTTGTATTTTGTTATGTCATTTAAATGATCATGTATTGTTATTTTTGTAAAGATGTTTAAAGAAATGTATTTTGAAACTCCTTCTATTTGAAATAAAATTTTAAATTCCGCTGTATTTTAATCGTTACGGGTCAGGGTGTCACATTAAGTGGTATCAGAGCGGTGTTCTTCGGACCAATGCATATGACTTCGTCTACTTTCAACTATCCGGGCATGTTTTCTTGCATCTATCCATTGTTATATATTGATATGTCTTTTGTGAGCCCATTGTAGAGTATGCCTCCTAAGCGTAAGGCGACAGAGGGTGAGGATAGTTCTTCCTCGAGAGTTGTCGACGAGTTCGGCAAGTTGCTTAAGGAGCAGGCTAAAGTTCATAGCGATCAGATTCAGCAGTTGCTCCGATTGCAAGGAGCAGGTCAGGGCAGAGGTCAAGTGAGAGGGCAAGTTGCACAGGCTGTTGGCACTGATGCCGTCTTTTCTGCTTTTAAGAGAATGGATGTGGGGACCCGGACGCTAATCAAGTTCTTAATCATAATTGGGACTAATTAATCAATTAAAACTGGGTCTAATTGTTTTTTAAAAAAATGCGGAACGTAGTGAAATCAAACTCATATACATATCAGTATAAAATACGATACAAGTCCTGTACTGCATGCATTCAAAATAAACTAAGGTTTAACAACTAATGTCAAGTGTTCAACCCTATCTCTAATCCAAGTCCGGAGCCTCCACTCTAATCACGATCTCTCCTCATCTCCTGGACCCTGATCCTGTCCCACCTGTTGTCAAGTACACATACAGACAAGACAACAGCCGGATAATTCCGGTGAGAATATAATCCCAGTATAAATCAATGAAACATGCAATCATATAAACAATATAAAGCATGTAATCAGGTAACAGATATATGTATCAAAATCTGAAACATAATCAATAGCAATCTGTCGACATAATTCTACAGTTCAGACTAGACTAAGTCCTAGTCTAGGGATCCCGGTTTCCAGATGTGGTATTCCTATATCGAATTCCGTAATAGACGAATTCCCATTTCCTATTACTCGATATAACCAAACATCCGGTGTCCTGACCTGTGGGGACCCGGACGCTAATCATTCTCTTAATCATCGTTGGGATTTAATTATCAATTAAGATAAAACAGGGTCTAAAAATTTTTCTTTTTAATATACAATAGCGGAAGGTAATGGAATCTAAATAATATACATATCTGTATAAAATACATTTCAGTATTAACATACAATAATCTAATCTAAGGTTCAACTACTAAATTCAAGTAATAAAACCCAATCTACTGTAAGTCCGGAATCACCACGCTAACTCGTCTTCTCTCATCGTCATCTCGACCCTGATCCAGCCCCACCTGTTGTCATGCACACATACAAAACAAGACAACAGCCGGATAACTCCGGTGAGAATAAATCCCAGTATAACACATGGTAAACATGTATATACATAAAATAAGTCCTGAAACATGCTATTACTAATAAACTCAAAACATTAGATTTCATAAGCTATGAAATCTAATCACAACAAGCATGCACTTCAAATCAGCTAAACATGCATATAACCAATCTAAATCATAAAAACATGCTAGCACAACTGGAAGCAATAACGATGGGTCCCAAGATCTAGGAGCCACATCCATATAAGCATGCAGTTCTAATCAAATCATGTCTAGACTTGACTCGACCTATAACTCTAGGGATCCCGGTGTGAATAAGACGTCACTACCTACCCTCCAATCGGGGTAATGTACGTCTCATTCCTAGACTTCGGTCTGATCTGTATCAACGGCGGCAATAAGAGTAATACCTACTCCTATGCTGAGATACACCGAAACGTCTAGATATTTGACAATGCCTGTCAAAGACTCTCCTATCTTAACTGCAAGGAATAACAATCTGTAAACAAAGCATAATCATATTCATAACTGAATATCACGATTATCTTACCTGCTTGAATACAATTCTGTAATCAAAGCATAAACATGTCACAATATAAAGGACAAACTAGTATGTGATTTTTGTTGGGAAACTCAAATGAGATTTCATTTGAGTTGAGACTTCCCGAATATCACATGCATTATACCTTTATCGTCCCCGTCCGAGGAAGACGAAGTCTCGAAGTCAAATCTGTCCATCCCTGATCTGAAACGACAATAACAAATACACTGTGTCAAGGTGTAGTTCAAATCACGATCTGTCTAGTCAATATCTGAATAACTATAATCTGATTCATATCAACAATATCCCAAGATAACAGAAACCAATACTGAATCTGATCAATCTGCACCACTGATGTGTAGACGGCATAACAGTACAGTCTTGTAATCCCGTCGGTCTTAACATCACAAATAGCATATCAACATCTAATAAATCTAACTCCTAAGATGCTGAAATACAAACACAGACATACTGTAGTATTTCTTCGATCTGACTTCATATAACTACTGAATAACCTATCCAGACCCATAAAAATAATCCTCTATTCATTCTTCAATCAAGAATACTTCCATTTAGTTTGAATTCTCAGTCAATACCTTCGAAAATTCATAACAATTGTATAATCAATCTATTCTTAAATCTGTCTTCGATTATACAATATCTACGGTAGTAAAAACACCATATCCGAATCATATACAGTTCTCACAACATCATAAATTCAAATCTTGTCTAAACGTAATAAAACTTACGTCCTTGTGTAGCTTGTAGCGAGAGGAGCACGATACCGTGTTCGAATGTGAAATCAGGCAACCGGATTCTTCGTAAATCAAACTAGAACCTCACGAATCCTATTTCCTCTCCACTGTCGATTCTTACCTCTGAAAATCTGGAAAGCCACGTTCAACCATATGTATATATACTACATGCAAGCCAAGAAACGTGTCACCCATCTTTGTGCAACACGTCTCTCGCTCGGGCGGACAAAAGTTTCCGCCCGGGCGAGTAACTCTCGGCCCTAGCCAATCCAAGCCACCTCGCTCGAGCGGTCAAAAACGTCCGCTCGGGCGAGTGATTCTCGGCCCTCTTCTCCTAAACACTCTCGCTCGAGCGGTCAAAACTGTCCGCTCGGGCGAGTCACTTTCGCCCAACAATTTACATAATTAAATTTTGAATCTCCAAAATGATCTGGTTGCATTCATATCTACTTAACATCGATAATTTCAAACTATCGTGTTATAAAATCATTCGAGTTCGTATAATCTCAATCATAATATTTAATCAATGTCTGATTAAATAATTAACTCTCGGGCATTACATTTCTCCCCCTCTTAGATCTGAGTTCGTCCTCGAACTCTCCAATCATCAAACCAAATCTGTCAGAAGAAATATATGACAGAGTTTAACATCCAAACTCATTTCACTAGCCGAATCAATCCCATATTACTGGCTATATAACACTTGTATACGCCAATTGCAATTTATAACAAAGCAATACCACCTGTAGTTGCTATTCCATCTTCGGCTCCCAATACCAATCGTCATCATCCGACATTGGTTTCTTACATCTATTCATTCTAATCTAGCTGGATAGTTATGGTCATACCGTAAGTCATACCCTGAAAACCATTCATAACAGCTCGTACTAACATCTAGTACTAAAGTTCTACCCATATCCGCCAATACCTGGTTACTACACGCTGACTACCTGTCAATCTGTAACAACTCTGCGAGGGAGAACTCATGATATTTCCATCACAAGTACCGCTCCATCCAAATCACAATCTGATATCATCTAATGCAGCATTCTAGTAAATCTGACAATTCCTTTGACATTGATCTATGTCATCTGGTACAAACTGATAGATATAGATTGAATATTCTGTCAATCATAATCATATCATATCATAAGCTGTAGAATTGACGGTACTTTTATCCCGAAAGCCATACTCACATTTTCTTATTCAGAAATATACTAAATCGGTAATCATCTTCTGATTCATATCTTTTTGGCTTCTTTTGTTCTCAATTCAAACATATCAGTACCATTTCTACCAATCTTACAACATAATTTGCTGTCCCAACTGATCTTATCTATCTATGCCACATTATCTGTTCGAATATCTTACATTCTGAAATAGCTGAATGAAACCTGAATCCACCCCAGTGCAGTTCTGACACTACCTGTGACTTCAGATTCGAACTAATGCTGTACAAAATCAGTTAATAACATAAAAGAACGAAGAAATACCTACCTGGTATTCGGCTCTGACTATCAATACCAAAAGCTGTAAACAATTCTGATAACACACGATAATCGGTCTTATACAAAACACAAATTACATAGCTGTTAAATTGATCTGATCAACAAAATACAGGTCTGAACATTCTGATTACATTTCTGAACTGTTTACACTAGTCTGCATCACACACTGACTCCCAATAACATCAAATTCTGAATAGAAAAAAAACTATACAGATCTAGTGAGTTTAAGAAAACTCATAACATAATAGATTCTGGCTGGCTGACTAATCTTCATACTGCCCAGATCAACTGCTATATCTCATCTGCAAATAGAATATACTCCCAAACAATATAAGATGTCTCAAATACTGATTTAGAATCATAACAATACTTAGCAGACATAAAGAAATACAAGAAAAAGAAAATCAGAAGAAAATAATCTGGTTCTGACATATCTGACATCCTGCTAATGCTGACATTTCTGATACCGCATAGTCTGAATGAAAACCTGTATCAGTAACTGCATACCGGATTCATACCTGACCCATTGCTGTATACAATAATCACCGTTCTCGGAATATTTAACCCAGTCTTCAAATATTCAATATAAACAATCAGATGCTATGGATATATCCCGGAATCATAGATATAACAAGCATAATTCTTCAAAATAACCCTGAACACATAATCTGTCAATTTAGAAACCAACTAAAATGTCATCCAGAGAAATACACAATCAACTGGATTCCTTAGCCCATACTTTAATCTGTCACTTCTTCCTGTTCATTCTGATATAAAACACATCTGACATCCTATCTTGGCCAACACCAGTCAACTATTAGATTACTAGCCCATGTGTTACTGCTAGACTCGATTTCAGTGGATCTACTGAATACATAAGGATACTATCTATTCCTTTCTGTACTAATCGAGTCAAGAACAGTACCATGATCTAAGGAATTCTAGATCTAGAATCCTCATTTATCAACTATTTCCAGAACACATGCTACAATATTTCTGTACTTGTTTAGCAGTACATATCCATACTGAGATCGAAATCATATAACACAAGTACATCATAATCTAGCCCAATCCCGGTTTCATTCTACTGTAGTATATAACATGTCACAGAAATCTCTGATATCAACATATTCTTCCAAACAGTAAGGAAATCAATACTACAGCACAAACAGACCCCATAAATATAGCATATCACCATGCTACTCAATCACATATACTCATGAAGAATGCATTAATATATATCAATACATCTGCAATATAATCATAAAGAATAGTACCTGTTGTAGTTTCTGGGTTTGTTTCTCAGTCATTACCACTAATGACTCTGCTCTTTAAGATCTTCGAAAATGTTTCTGAGGACAAACTTTAGCAAAGTGTCCCGTCTGCTTACAGATATTGCACTTCCCAAGCACTCCTTTGCATTGCTCTGAGGAATGTCTCCCTCCGCAAATCCTACAGTATACTCCTGTATAGCTCGGGCTGGAACCACTGGAACTAGAAGAAACATTTCCTACTTTCTTGAACGGTTTCTTTTGAGCTTTCAATGGTTCTTTCTTTATATCACTGCTGCTGCCAATCTCGACTCTAGGAGGCAGTTGCTGTGGATTCGGAGTTGGAAGAGCATACAACACTTCCTGTTGTCCTGTCAGAACCGTTTCCGCTCTTTTGGCTCTATTCAAAGTATCAGCAAAACTACTTGATTGCTTCACATTCACCAATGTACGTACTTCTGGATTCAATCCCTGAATGAACTGACTAGAAATAGCATCATCATTTCTAGCCACAAGAGGAGCAAAACGTAGAAGTGTGAAGAACTGTGCCAGGTATTCATCAACACTCAAAGGACCCTGTCTCAGGTTTGCAAATTCTGCACTTCTATCCTCTCTATATGACCCGGGGAAAAATCTTTGATAAAACTCAAACTTGAAAGTCTTCCACGTAATCACTGAACGACTCTGCTCTAAAGCTCCTTTGGTGAGTAACCACCATCTCCTGGCAGTCTCATGCAATTGGTTCTCAATAAGCCTAATTCTACACTCATCTGTGAAATTTAGAAATTCAAATAACATTTCTATTTCTTCAAGCCACTTCTCACAATCTGCTGGCGTCTCATTTCCCTTCAGAACCGGCGGCTGAAACGACTGAAACCTCTGAAACTGTGTTTCCATCTGAATCTCTGCCCCATCTATCTTAGGTTCTGACCTACCTGTCTGATCATATGATGTACTGCCTTTTTCTGGAATTCTGCGGGGAGCTATATCTGATTACCAAAAACATCAGTAATCCATACCACCAATCTGTTTCAAATCTTTTCCTGACCATCTTACTGCTGGTCATGAATCCGATCTGATTCATTGTAATGCCCAAGAATTTGATTAACGTAATCTGAGATGATTAACGTAATCTGAGATGATTTATCGACGAGGAACGAATATGAGTATAGTTGGATCACTCCGAGATTTAATTATTTTAATCAGACATGATTAATTGCCGAGATCGAGCGTCGTTGTATGATTAACCAAGGAAGTGGACAGAAACCTCGGCGCTCGAGCGGTAGAAAAGCACCGCCCGAGCGCCAAGGCATTGCAAATTTTGGTTCGGGCAGCAAGTGTGGCGCCCGGGCGGTAGATTTCGACCGCCCGAGCGCCAATGGGGAAGCAAGGAGACAGAACTCCTCGCGCCCGGGCGGCGGATTTTGACCGCTCGAGCGCCAAGCTCGCGCCCGGGCGGAAATTTATTACCGCCCGAGCGCGAGGCGTGTCGCGTAGAGGATGTGCCGCTTGCCTTCATGCATGCGCGAGGTATATATATATATATACATATACATGCAATTCATTTTAAAGAATCAGAAACGAAAGAATATCGAGAAAAAGGTTTCAGAAAAAGGAAAGAAAATCCTTACGCCTTTTCTGAGAAATCCGCCCGTCCGATTTTGAATCCGACTTCGGTATTGAGTACCTATCGAAGTAGGCTACAACTGGACGTAAGTTTTGCTACGTTTTGATATGATTTGAAATTATGGTATTGTCAGAATCTGATATGATTCATATATGATGTTCTTGGCATGTTAGACATCGTATAATCAAAACCGGAGTGAGAAACAGATACCATATGAAATTGTTATGAATTTCGGAGTTGATTTGATATCAGAATTGAGTTGTTATTGATTAGGAGATGTTGGGATTGATATCTGACTAATATGGTAGGGCTGGATATATTGAAATTATGACGTTGTGTTGTTGAAACAGAATTTGATTTAATTCTGATTATATCCAGTATTGTTTGGATGGTGTATTGATATTGTACCCTCGATATCGTTATTGTCAGACTGAGTATTGACAGGCTTGGGGTTCGAGACTTCGACAGAGTCAGAATAGCAGAAAGAAAGGTATAAATTAATGCTGAGTTGGGATTGCACAACTCGAGTGAGGTTTGACTCGAGTTTCCCTAAATCACATACTTTTATTTATTGCATTGATAATTGCAATTGATAAGACTTATGATTGTAGCTTATTGATTTATTGCTACTGTATGATAAGATTGATATTTGTAGCCTATTGATTATAGCTACTGCATGAGATGACTACTGATTCGCTAGTCATTGACTGAATGGTTTAGATACTGAATGCATGTATTGATTACTGAGTCGTGAGTCATAGGCTGACTCGCCTAGTCATCGGTTGATTCGTCTGGTTATAGACTGATTCGTCTATTTATTGGCTGATTCGCCTAATTATAGCTGATTCGCTATATTTTGACTGATTCGTCTAAACTTAAGCTGATTCGCTTAATTACAGGCTGATTCGTCTGGTTATTGGCTGATTCGCCTAATTCTTGACTGATTCGTCAATTCTGCGGCTGATTCGCCCAGACACTGAATATATGAATTATATCGATGCCGTTTAGGGATTGAGTCATTCCTATCGACTGAGATTCGGTATATTATCATTATTCAGACATCGGGATCCCTAGGATAGAGTTGAGTCGAGTCTGAGACGACGTGTTAGTTGAGTCGAGTCTGAGATAACGCGTCGGTTGAGTTGAGTCGGAGATGACAGGTTGAATTACATTGTTTATATCATTCATGTTTATTGAATGCTTGATATTGATTATGTTTCTGATTTGAGACATGTTATGAATACTTCTTATATGCTTTCGTATATGTTTTTATATGACTGCATGTTTACATTGTTTATACTGGGATATTTATATCTCACCGGAGTTATCCGGCTGTTGTCTTGTTTTGTATGTGTGCATGACAACAGGTGGGGCTGGAGCAGGGTCAAGAAGAGGATGAGAGAAGATTAGATAGCGTGGAGGCTCCGGACTTGGTTAGAGATAGGGTTAGACACTTGATATTAGCTGTTAAACCCTAGTTGAATAAATGTATGTAGTACAGGACTTGTACTTTTATACTGAGTTGTATGTTCATGTTTAATATGTAATTTGAGTAAATTACATTACGTTTCCGCTTTGTATTTGGAAAAAATTTAGACCCTTTTTTATAATTGATTAATTAGTCCCAATGATGATTAAGTACTTGATTAGCGTCCGGGTCCCCACAACAGGTGGTATCAGAGCCGTAGGTACTAGAACTGTAGATTCTTTAGATTGAGATAGAAGAGGCTAGTGAGCGGGGTAGATTGAATTTTCTTTCCTTGCTTGTGATTGCTAGCATGACTTACTGCTTTATATAATATATATTACTTGATTTATCTGATTTGATTTTGTAATATGTATTATTGGGCACGAATCTGAATGGATTCTCGATCAGCAGTAAGATGATCGGGAGGGAGATTGAATTGAAACAGATGTGTTGGATTGGGTCACTAATCCTTTTGGGTTTCAGATATGCCTCCTAGACGAATTCCAGAACAGGGTAGTACATCGAATCCTCCGATGGATGTAACACCGACTCCAATGGAAACCTTACTGAAAAGGTTTCAATCATTCAAACCACCGACTCTGAAAGGTACTGAGACATCAGTTGAGTGTGAGAGTTGGCTGAATGATATCGAAAAGCTGTTTGAATTGCTGGAGTATAGCGATGAGCGCCGAATTAAGTTGATTGGGAACCAGTTGCATGATGTTGCAAAGAGCTGGTGGAGTACGATGAAGAGGGCCTTGGAGCAACGAGGTACGATTATTACTTGGGATGTATTTAAAACTGAGTTTTATCAGAGATTTTTCCCAATATCGTACAGAAAAGACAAGGGGGCGGAGTTTGCCAATTTGAGACAGGGTCAGCTGAACATTGAAGAATACGTGACCAAGTTCTCTACCTTGTTAAAGTTTGCTCCACATGTGTCTGAAAATGACGAAGCCGTTGCTGATCAGTTCATCAATGGCTTGAATCCCGACATTTTTACATTGGTGAACACAGGGCGACCGAATAACTTTGCTGATGCTATGAATAGAGCAAAGGGCGCTGAAGCAGGCCTGATAAGACAGAGAGGAGCTGCATTTGTTTCTCAAGAGTGGAGACCACCGCAACCACCTCCCAGATTCGAGAGTGATAGTAGTGGTGGAAAGAAAGATTTTCTGAAGGCTAGAGGAAAGCAGTTTAAGAAGTCTGGCGGCAGTTCTTCTAGTTCCAGTGGTCCCCAACAGAGTTATACCGGGGCTTATTGCGGAAATTGTGGAGGGAGACATTCCACTGAACAGTGCCAAGGAGTACTGGGTAGCTGCCACTTCTGCAAACAACAGGGACATTTTTCCAGAGTGTGTCCACAGAAAGGTTCTCAAAGATTTCAGGGAACCGAATCATCTGGATCAGTAGCACAGTGGAGTAGACAATCAGCTGCTGTTCCTTCATTTCAGCCAGCACCATCTCAGTCACAGCAGAGGCCAGGAGGAAGCCAGATAGTCGGCCAGCCTCCTAGACAGCAGGCCAGATTATTTGCTTTGACCGAGGAGCAGGCTGAGGAAGCACCAGATGAGTGATGTTGCAGGTAACGATTCTTGTTATAGTTATCCTGCTTTTGTACTGATAGATGCGGGTGCTTCACCTATATTAGTTTGAATGAATTGCATTGAGATATGCTTTGCCCGTTGAGTTTTATTTACTGTAGTGTATGCCTTGCTCCGTTGGGGAGAGTTTTTATAGTAGTGAATGCTGTAAGACGATGTATACTACAGTAGAATGAGAATGAGACTGAGTTAGAGCTTGTGATAGCTGGTATTGTACTAGGGTTGTCTAATTTTGGAACTGCATTACGGATATTGATATGCGGACCAAGTACAGAGCTACCTAGATTGATTCCAGAAGATGGTGAGAATGGGACCTGAAATGGCCAAGAGATGAGTATTGTACGATAAGGATTCTAGATTGAGGATTCCTTTGATAATTCGTACTAGCTATGACTCGAGTATTACCGAAAGGAGCAGAGATAATCCTTATGTATTCAGTTGATTTACTGAAGTTGAGTCTATCATTGGCTGATTTACCAATGATATGAAAGTTATTGATGTTTTTTTTTTCCCCCGATAAGATTTCAGATTTTATTTCAGGCAGGGAGATTGATTTTAGCCTTGATTGGATATATAAAAAAAAAAACAGCTGAAATGGCGAATCCTGATTGAGACAGATGGCATTCAGGATGTGTTATATCCAAGGATGATGTTTCTGTTGATGTTAGCAGAAATAAACTATAATTAGTTGGCTGTAGTAGATATCAGTGTCAGATATTTGCGATTGTATGAGTTATCGGATCAGTACTGATTAGTGATGTCTTGAACTTGACTGAATATTGTTGTTATTCTGAATTCGGGTTTGAATCAGATCGAAGACAGTGTTGGTGGAAACAAATGAAAGCTGATATAGCTGAATTTGTAACCAAATGTCTGAATTGTCAATAGGTGGAAGCTGAGAGAAAGAAAACAGGAGGATTAGTACAGAGTTTGTCTATTCCTGAAAGGAAATGAGATCACATTTCCATAGATTTGTAATGAAATTACTGAGATCCTCCCGGAGTTGTGATGTGATTTGGGTTGTGACTGACAGATTGACCAAATCCGCATGTTTTATTCTGTACGAGATGACGTACAGACCTGACCAGATGACTGAGATTTATGTCAGAAAGGTAGTCACACTGCCTAGAGTGCCAAAGCCGATTGGTTTAGACCATGATCCTCGGTCTATATTGCACTTTGGGTAGAGTTTGCAGTAGGCTCTAAGTACGAAGGTACATCTTAGTACCGCATATCATCCATAGACCGATGGATAGTCTGAGCAGATGCTCCAGATATTGGAGGATGCTGAGAACAGTAGTGCTTGATTTTAGCGCTAGGTGGCAAGATATACTGCCATTTTGTGAGTTTTCGTACAACAATAGCTATCATACGAGTATTGAAATAGCTTCTTTCAAAACCATGTATGGAAAGAAATGGGGATTTCCTCTTTATTGAGATGAGAACTATCTTTATTGATGCTTCATATGAGGATTCAGTGAAGTCGTCAGAGCATAGAAGAAGATACTTGGGAAATAGAGTCAGACATGAGACAAAGATTCCCCGAGTTATTTAACTGATGTGAGTTTTCTATTCAGTTTTGTGATATACCTTCTTATTCATACGATTGATTGCCTGTGATTTCGAGGACGAAATCGTATCTTAGGGGGGGAGAAATGTAATGCCCAAGAATTTGATTAACGTAATCTGAGATGATTAACGTAATCTGAGATGATTTATCGACGAGGAACGGATATGAGGATAGTTGGATCACTCCGAGATTTAATTATTTTAATCAGACATGATTAATTGCCGAGATCGAGCGTCGTTGTATGATTAACCAAGGAAGTGGACAGAAACCTCGGCGCTCGAGCGGTAGAAAAGCACCGCCCGAGCGCCAAGGCATTGCAAATTTTGGTTCGGGCAGCAAGTGTGGCGCCCGGGCGGTAGATTTCGACCGCCCGAGCGCCAATGGGGAAGCAAGGAGACAGAACTCCTCGCGCCCGGGCGGCGGATTTTGACCGCTCGAGCGCCAAGCTCGCGCCCGGGCGGAAATTTATTACCGCCCGAGCGCGAGGCGTGTCGCGTGGAGGATGTGCCGCTTGCCTTCATGCATGCGCGAGGTATATATATATATATACATATACATGCAATTCATTTTAAAGAATCAGAAACGAAAGAATATCGAGAAAAAGGTTTCAGAAAAAGGAAAGAAAATCCTTACGCCTTTTCTGAGAAATCCGCCCGTCCGATTTTGAATCCGACTTCGGTATTGAGTACCTATCGAAGTAGGCTACAACTGGACGTAAGTTTTGCTACGTTTTGATATGATTTGAAATTATGGTATTGTCAGAATCTGATATGATTCATATATGATGTTCTTGGCATGTTAGACATCGTATAATCAAAACCGGAGTGAGAAACAGATACCATATGAAATTGTTATGAATTTCGGAGTTGATTTGATATCAGAATTGAGTTGTTATTGATTAGGAGATGTTGGGATTGATATCTGACTAATATGGTAGGGCTGGATATATTGAAATTATGACGTTGTGTTGTTGAAACAGAATTTGATTTAATTCTGATTATATCCAGTATTGTTTGGATGGTGTATTGATATTGTACCCTCGATATCGTTATTGTCAGACTGAGTATTGACAGGCTTGGGGTTCGAGACTTCGACAGAGTCAGAATAGCAGAAAGAAAGGTATAAATTAATGTTGAGTTGGGATTGCACAACTCGAGTGAGGTTTGACTCGAGTTTCCCTAAATCACATACTTTATTTATTGCATTGATAATTGCAATTGATAAGACTTATGATTGTAGCTTATTGATTTATTGCTACTGTATGATAAGATTGATATTTGTAGCCTATTGATTATAGCTACTGCATGAGATGACTACTGATTCGCTAGTCATTGACTGAATGGTTTAGATACTGAATGCATGTATTGATTACTGAGTCGTGAGTCATAGGCTGACTCGCCTAGTCATCGGTTGATTCGTCTGGTTATAGACTGATTCGTCTATTTATTGGCTGATTCGCCTAATTATAGCTGATTCGCTATATTTTGACTGATTCGTCTAAACTTAAGCTGATTCGCTTAATTACAGGCTGATTCGTCTAGTTATTGGCTGATTCGCCTAATTCTTGACTGATTCGTCAATTCTGCGGCTGATTCGCCCAGACACTGAATATATGAATTATATCGATGCCGTTTAGGGATTGAGTCATTCCTATCGACTGAGATTCGGTATATTATCATTATTCAGACATCGGGATCCCTAGGATAGAGTTGAGTCGAGTCTGAGACGACGTGTTAGTTGAGTCGAGTCTGAGATAACGCGTCGGTTGAGTTGAGTCGGAGATGACAGGTTGAATTACATTGTTTATATCATTCATGTTTATTGAATGCTTGATATTGATTATGTTTCTGATTTGAGACATGTTATGAATACTTCTTATATGCTTTCGTATATGTTTTTATATGACTGCATGTTTACATTGTTTATACTGGGATATTTATATCTCACCGGAGTTATCCGGCTGTTGTCTTGTTTTGTATGTGTGCATGACAACAGGTGGGGCTGGAGCAGGGTCAAGAAGAGGATGAGAGAAGATTAGATAGCGTGGAGGCTCCGGACTTGGTTAGAGATAGGGTTAGACACTTGATATTAGCTGTTAAACCCTAGTTGAATAAATGTATGTAGTACAGGACTTGTACTTTTATACTGAGTTGTATGTTCATGTTTAATATGTAATTTGAGTAAATTACATTACGTTTCCGCTTTGTATTTGGAAAAATTTAGACCCTTTTTTATAATTGATTAATTAGTCCCAATGATGATTAAGAACTTGATTAGCGTCCGGGTCCCCACAACAGGTGGTATCAGAGCCGTAGGCACTAGAACTGTAGATTCTTGAGATTGAGATAGAAGAGGCTAGTGAGCGGGGTAGATTGAGGTTTTCTTTCCTTGCTTGTGATTGCTAGCATGTTGTACTGCTTTATATAATACATGTTACTCGACTTATCTGATTTGATTTTGTAATATGTATTATTGGGCACGAATCTGAATGGATTCTCGATCAGCAGTAAGATGATCGGGAGGGAGATTGAATTGAAACAGATGTGTTGGATTGGGTCACTAATCCTTTTGGGTTTCAGATATGCCTCCTAGACGAATTCCAGAACAGGGTAGTACATCGAATCCTCCGATGGATGTAACACCGACTCCAATGGAAACCTTACTGAAAAGGTTTCAATCATTCAAACCACCGACTCTGAAAGGTATTGAGACATCAGTTGAGTGTGAGAGTTGGCTGAATGATATCGAAAAGCTGTTTGAATTGCTGGAGTATAGCGATGAGCGCCGAATTAAGTTGATTGGGAACCAGTTGCATGATGTTGCAAAGAGCTGGTGGAGTACGATGAAGAGGGCCTTGGAGCAACGAGGTACGATTATTACTTGGGATGTATTTAAAACTGAGTTTTATCAGAGATTTTTCCCAATATCGTACAGAAAAGACAAGGGGGCGGAGTTTGCCAATTTGAGACAGGGTCAGCTGAACATTGAAGAATACGTGACCAAGTTCTCTACCTTGTTAAAGTTTGCTCCACATGTGTCTGAAAATGACGAAGCCGTTGCTGATCAGTTCATCAATGGTTTGAATCCCGACATTTTTACATTGGTGAACACAGGGCGACCGAATAACTTTGCTGATGCTATGAATAGAGCAAAGGGCGCTGAAGCAGGCCTGATAAGACAGAGAGGAGCTGCATTTGTTTCTCAAGAGTGGAGACCACCGCAACCACCTCCCAGATTCGAGAGTGATAGTAGTGGTGGAAAGAAAGATTTTCTGAAGGCTAGAGGAAAGCAGTTTAAGAAGTCTGGCGGCAGTTCTTCTTGTTCCAGTGGTCCCCAACAGAGTTATACCGGGGCTTATTGCGGAAATTGTGGAGGGAGACATTCCACTGAACAGTGCCAAGGAGTACTGGGTAGCTGCCACTTCTGCAAACAACAGGGACATTTTTCCAGAGTGTGTCCACAGAAAGGTTCTCAAAGATTTCAGGGAACCGAATCATCTGGATCAGTAGCACAGTGGAGTAGACAATCAGCTGCTGTTCCTTCATTTCAGCCAGCACCATCTCAGTCACAGCAGAGGCCAGGAGGAAGCCAGATAGTCGGCCAGCCTCCTAGACAGCAGGCCAGATTATTTGCTTTGACCGAGGAGCAGGCTGAGGAAGCACCAGATGAGTGATGTTGCAGGTAACGATTCTTGATATAGTTATCCTGCTTTTGTACTGATAGATGCGGGTGCTTCACCTATATTAGTTTGAATGAATTGCATTGAGATATGCTTTGCCCGTTGAGTTTTATTTACTGTAGTGTATGCCTTGCTCCGTTGGGGAGAGTTTTTATAGTAGTGAATGCTGTAAGACGATGTATACTACAGTAGAATGAGAATGAGACTGAGTTAGAGCTTGTGATAGCTGGTATTGTACTAGGGTTGTCTAATTTTGGAACTGCATTACGGATATTGATATGCGGACCAAGTACAGAGCTACCTAGATTGATTCCAGAAGATGGTGAGAATGGGACCTGAAATGGCCAAGAGATGAGTATTGTACGATAAGGATTCTAGATTGAGGATTCCTTTGATAATTCGTACTAGCTATGACTCGAGTATTACCGAAAGGAGCAGAGATAATCCTTATGTATTCAGTTGATTTACTGAAGTTGAGTCTATCATTGGCTGATTTACCAATGATATGAAAGTTATTGATGTTTTTTTTTTCCCCCGATAAGATTTCAGATTTTATTTCAGGCAGGGAGATTGATTTTAGCCTTGATTGGATATATAAAAAAAAAAACAGCTGAAATGGCGAATCCTGATTGAGACAGATGGCATTCAGGATGTGTTATATCCAAGGATGATGTTTCTGTTGATGTTAGCAGAAATAAACTATAATTAGTTGGCTGTAGTAGATATCAGTGTCAGATATTTGCGATTGTATGAGTTTATCGGATCAGTACTGATTAGTGATGTCTTGAACTTGACTGAATATTGTTGTTATTCTGAATTCGGGTTTGAATCAGATCGAAGACAGTGTTGGTGGAAACAAATGAAAGCTGATATAGCTGAATTTGTAACCAAATGTCTGAATTGTCAATAGGTGGAAGCTGAGAGAAAGAAAACAGGAGGATTAGTACAGAGTTTGTCTATTCCTGAAAGGAAATGAGATCACATTTCCATAGATTTGTAATGAAATTACTGAGATCCTCCCGGAGTTGTGATGTGATTTGGGTTGTGACTGACAGATTGACCAAATCCGCATGTTTTATTCTGTACGAGATGACGTACAGACCTGACCAGATGACTGAGATTTATGTCAGAAAGGTAGTCACACTGCCTAGAGTGCCAAAGCCGATTGGTTTAGACCATGATCCTCGGTCTATATTGCACTTTGGGTAGAGTTTGCAGTAGGCTCTAAGTACGAAGGTACATCTTAGTACCGCATATCATCCATAGACCGATGGATAGTCTGAGCAGATGCTCCAGATATTGGAGGATGCTGAGAACAGTAGTGCTTGATTTTAGCGCTAGGTGGCAAGATATACTGCCATTTTGTGAGTTTTCGTACAACAATAGCTATCATACGAGTATTGAAATAGCTTCTTTCAAAACCATGTATGGAAAGAAATGGGGATTTCCTCTTTATTGAGATGAGAACTATCTTTATTGATGCTTCATATGAGGATTCAGTGAAGTCGTCAGAGCATAGAAGAAGATACTTGGGAAATAGAGTCAGACATGAGACAAAGATTCCCCGAGTTATTTAACTGATGTGAGTTTTCTATTCAGTTTTGTGATATACCTTCTTATTCATACGATTGATTGCCTGTGATTTCGAGGACGAAATCGTATCTTAGGGGGGGAGAAATGTAATGCCCAAGAATTTGATTAACGTAATCTGAGATGATTAACGTAATCTGAGATGATTTATCGACGAGGAACGGATATGAGGATAGTTGGATCACTCCGAGATTTAATTATTTTAATCAGACATGATTAATTGCCGAGATCGAGCGTCGTTGTATGATTAACCAAGGAAGTGGACAGAAACCTCGGCGCTCGAGCGGTAGAAAAGCACCGCCCGAGCGCCAAGGCATTGCAAATTTTGGTTCGGGCAGCAAGTGTGGCGCCCGGGCGGTAGATTTCGACCGCCCGAGCGCCAATGGGGAAGCAAGGAGACAGAACTCCTCGCGCCCGGGCGGCGGATTTTGACCGCTCGAGCGCCAAGCTCGCGCCCGGGCGGAAATTTATTACCGCCCGAGCGCGAGGCGTGTCGCGTGGAGGAATGTGCCGCTTGCCTTCATGCATGCGCGAGGTATATATATATATATACATATACATGCAATTCATTTTAAAAGAATCAGAAACGAAAGAATATCGAGAAAAAGGTTTCAGAAAAAGGAAAGAAATCCTTACGCCTTTTCTGAGAAATCCGCCCGTCCGATTTTGAATCCGACTTCGGTATTGAGTACCTATCGAAGTAGGCTACAACTGGACGTAAGTTTTGCTACGTTTTGATATGATTTGAAATTATGGTATTGTCAGAATCTGATATGATTCATATATGATGTTCTTGGCATGTTAGACATCGTATAATCAAAACCGGAGTGAGAAACAGATACCATATGAAATTGTTATGAATTTCGGAGTTGATTTGATATCAGAATTGGGTTGTTATTGATTAGGAGATGTTGGGATTGATATCTGACTAATATGGTAGGGCTGGATATATTGAAATTATGACGTTGTGTTGTTGAAACAGAATTTGATTTAATTATGATTATATCCAGTATGTTTGGATGGTGTATTGATATTGTACCCTCGATATCGTTTATTGTCGACTGAGTATTGACAGGCTTGGGGTTTCGAGACTTCGACAGAGTCAGAATAGCAGAAAAGAAAGTATAAATTAATGCTGAGTTTGGGATGCACAACTCGAGGTGAGGTTTGACTCGAGTTTCCCTAAATCACATACTTTATTATTGCATTGATAATTGCAATTGATAAGACTTATGATTGTAGCTTATTGATTTATGCTACTGTATGATAAGATTGATATTTGTAGCCTATTGATTATAGCTCTGCATGAGATGACTACTGATTCGCTAGTCATTGACCTGAATGGTTTAGATACTGAATGCATGTATGATTACTGAGTCGTGAGTCATAGGCTGACTCGCCTAGTCATCGGTTGATCGTCTGGTTATAGACTGATTCGTCTATTTATTGGCTGATCGCCTAATTATAGCTGATTCGCTATATTTTGACTGATTCGTCTAAACTTAAGCTGATTCGCTAAATTACAGGCTGATTCGTCTGGTTATTGGCTGATTCGCCTAATTCTTGACTGTGATTCGTCAATTCTGCGGCTGATTCGCCCAGACACTGAATATATGAATTATATCGATGCCGTTTAGGGATTGAGTCATTCCTATCGACTGAGATTCGGGTATATTATCATTATTCAGACATCGGGATCCCTAGGATAGAGTTGAGTCGAGTCTGAGACGAGTGTTAGTTGAGTGAGTCTGAGATAACGCGTCGGTTGAGTTGAGTCGGAGGATGACAGGTTGAATTACATTGTTTATATCATTCATGTTTATTGAATGACTGGATATTGATTATGTTTCTGATTTTGAGACATGTTATGATACTTCGTATATGCTTTCGTATATGTTTTTATATGACTGCATGTTTACATTGTTTATACTGGGATATTATATCTCACCGGAGTTATCCGGCTGTTGTCTTGTTTGTATGTGTGCATGACAACAGGTGGGGCTGGAGCAGGGTCAAGAAGAGGATGAGAGAAGATTAGATAGCGAGGAGGCTCCGGACTTGGTTAGAGATAGGGTTAGACACTTGATATTAGCTGTTAAACCCTAGTTGAATAAATGTATGTAGTACAGGACTTGTACTTTTATACTGAGTTGTATGTTCATGTTTAATATGTAATTTGAGTAAATTACATTACGTTTCCGCTTTGTATTTGGAAAAAATTTAGACCCTGTTTTATAATTGATTAATTAGTCCCAATGATGATTAAGTACTTGATTAGCGTCCGGGTCCCCACATTCATATTTAAGAATACATAATCCCAATTCAAATCATATAATCAGGTAAGCATGTATCTTAAAGCAATAACACATAGTCTCATGCTAGCACACAATGTCAATCAACATGAAATCAATCTCATGCTAGCACAGGACATGCAAGGAAAGAAAATTCATCTACCCCGCTCATTCTCTTCTATCTTAATCTGAGTCAGTCTAAAAGATCTATCAGTTCTTACTATCTCAATCTAAAGATCTATCTCTAAAGGATCTTCGCTAAAGGAACTATCGCTAAAGGAACTATCAGCTCTGATACCACCTGTTGTGGGGACCCGGACGCTAATCATTCTCTTAATCATCGTTGGGATTTAATTATCAATTAAGATAAAACAGGGTCTAAAATTTTTCTTTTTAATATACAATAGCGGAAGGTAATGGAATCTAAATAATATACATATCTGTATAAAATACATTTCAGTATTAACATACAATAATCTAATCTAAGGTTCAACTACTAAATTCAAGTAATAAAACCCAATCTACTGCAAGTCCGGAATCACCACGCTAACTCGTCTTCTCTCATCGTCATCTCGACCCTGATCCAGCCCCACCTGTTGTCATGCACACATACAAAACAAGACAACAGCCGGATAACTCCGGTGAGAATAAATCCCAGTATAACACATGGTAAACATGTATATACATAAAATAAGTCCTGAAACATGCTATTACTAATAAACTCAAAACATTAGATTTCATAAGCTATGAAATCTAATCACAACAAGCATGCACTTCAAATCAGCTAAACATGCATATAACCAATCTAAATCATAAAACATGCTAGCACAACTGGAAAGCAATAACGATGGGTCCCAAGATCTAGGAGCCACATCCATATAAGCATGCAGTTCTAATCAAATCATGTCTAGACTTGACTCGACCTATAACTCTAGGGATCCCGGTGTGAATAAGACGTCACTACCTACCCTCCAATCGGGGTAATGTACGTCTCATTCCTAGACTTCGGTCTGATCTGTATCAACGGCGGCAATAAGAGTAATACCTACTCCTATGCTGAGATACACCGAAACGTCTAGATATTTGACAATGCCTGTCAAAGACTCTCCTATCTTAACTGCAAGGAATAACAATCTGTAAACAAAGCATAATCATATTCATAACTGAATATCACGATTATCCTTACCTGCTTGAATACAATTCTGTAATCAAAGCATAAACATGTCACAATATAAAGAACAAACTAGTATGTGATTTTTGTTGGGAAACTCAAATGAGATTTCATTTGAGTTGAGACTTCCCGAATATCACATGCATTATACCTTTATCGTCCCCGTCCGAGGAAGACGAAGTCTCGAAGTCAAATCTGTCCATCCCTGATCTGAAACGACAATAACAAATACACTGTGTCAAGGTGTAGTTCAAATCACGATCTGTCTAGTCAATATCTGAATAACTATAATCTGATTCATATCAACAATATCACAAGATAACAGAAACCAATACTGAATCTGATCAATCTGCACCACTGATGTGTAGACGGCATAACAGTACAGTCTTGTAATCCCGTCGGTCTTAACATCACAAATAGCATATCAACATCTAATAAATCTAACTCCTAAGATGCTGAAATACAAACACAGACATACTTAGTATTTCTTCGATCTGACTTCAATAAACTACTGAATAACCTATCCAGACCCATAAAATAATCCTCTATTCATTCTTCAATCAAGAATACTTCCATTTAGTTTGAATTCTCAGTCAATACCTTCGAAAATTCATAACAATTGTATAATCAATCTATTCTTAAATCTGTCTTCGATTATACAATATCTACGGTAGTAAAAACACCTATCCGAATCATATACAGTTCTCACAACATCATAAATTCAAATCTGTCTAAACGTAATAAAACTTACGTCCTTGTGTAGCTTGTAGCGAGAGGAGCACGATACCGTGTTCGAATGTGAAATCAGGCAACCGGATTCTTCGTAAATCAAACTAGAACCTCACGAATCCTATTTCCTCTCCACTGTCAATTCTTACCTCTGAAAATCTGGAAAGCCACGTTCAACCATATGTATATATACTACATGCAAGCCAAGAAACGTGTCACCCATCTTTGTGCAACACGTCTCTCGCTCGGGCGGACAAAAGTTTCCGCCCGGGCGAGTAACTCTCGGCCCTAGCCAATCCAAGCTACCTCGCTCGAGCGGTCAAAAACGTCCGCTCGGGCGAGTGATTCTCGGCCCTCTTCTCCTAAACACTTTCGCTCGAGCGGTCAAAACTGTCCGCTCGGGCGAGTCACTTCGCCCAACAATTTACATAATTAAATTTTGAATCTCCAAAATGATCTGGTTGCATCATATCTACTCAACATCGATAATTTCAAACTATCGTGTTATAAAATCATTCGAGTTCGTATCATCTCAATCATAATATTTAATCAATGTCTGATTAAATAATTAACTCTCGGGCATTACATGACCTATCCGTCATGGACTGCAGTTCTATCTTTTATATCCTATCTTGAGACATCGTGCAATGTGCCGTGGCGATACCACCACTATCCGGCACTTCTGTCACAAGATAAATCGTCTAATACCTGTCATCTAAAATCAAGAGAACAAGTATATCATCAATTCAATGCAAATATCAATGCAATAAAGTAAAGTATGTGATTTAGGGAAACCCAAGTCCAAACCGACTCAAGTTCATCTCCCAATACCACATTGACTTATTTCTTTCGTCGGTTTCTGGCTCAGTCGATGTCCTGAACTCACAACCTGTCTGGCAAACACAATATCAATAATCTCATGTCAATATACCGTTCAACTCAATAACAATCTGATGAATCTGGATTTAATTCAAATCAACGGTATAACGGTACAATTTCCATATCCCCGTCAATACCGATTCAACAGATAATAATTACAATCCATAACCCCTATCTGATACAATCTGTAATCAATCACAATTCAGATCTGTCTGTATAAATCAATATATCCTAAAAATTCATAACAATTCCATAATCAGTCGTTTATAGTCTGACTTTGATTCTATAATGTCTCATATGTCAAGAAACAACATATATGAGTTCCATTCAGTTCTGACAATATCATAATCTAACAACATGTCAAAACGTAGTAAAACTTACGTCCAGTTGTAGCCTACGTTGCTAGGAACTCGATACCGAAGTCGGATTCAAATTCGGACGGACGGATTGAAAAATAAAGGCGTAAGGATTTTCGGAACCTCTCTTGCCCCTCTTCTCGATTCTTCGTTTCTGAGGAAAGCTTTGCATGCATCTATATATATCTATACACTTCGCGCATGCAACAAGACAAGTGGTTCATTTTCCGCAAGACACGAAACACCGCGGGTGCGGTCGCGTTAGCACCGCGGGTGCGGTCACCCTACGATCTCGATGCACAATATTTCCCGAAGCACAACCACGGGTGCGGTGCTTCCTAGGCCGTGGGTGCGATGTCCCCTCGGCCTCACCTTCACCATTTCATTTCTAATTCTTTTCTCAATGTCCCGATTAATCCTTTTGTAATCCTATCAATTATAAATCAATAATTACAGATTACTGGGATTAAATTTCCGGGCATTACATTCCTCCCCCCTAAGATACGATTTCGTCCTCGAAATCACGGGCAATCTATCATATCAATAAGGAGTATATACAGAAATGTAATAGAACTTTACATCAGTGGAACATTGCTGGGAATTCCTGTCTCATATCAGATTCAGTCTCCCAAGTGGCTTCTTCAATGCCATGACGAGTCCATTGAACTTCACAAGAGGAATCGTCTTTGTTCTGAGCTGTTTTTCTTTATGATCAATAATCTTGATCGGTTTCTCGACATAACTCAATGTCTCATCCAGCTCAGTCTCGTCTGGCTGAATCACGTGAGAATCATCCGGAAGATATTTCCGCAGCATCGATACATGAAAAACATCATGTATCCCAGATAATGAAGGCGGTAATGCCAGTCGATAGGCACGATCTCCTACCTTTTCGAGAATCTCATAAGGACCAACATATCGAGGAGACAATTTCCCCTTTCTTGCCAAATCTGACAACACCTCTGAAAGGAGAAATCTTCAGGAATACTCGATCTCCAGCCTCAAATACCAACGGTCGTCGTCTGAGGTTGGCATATTTGGCTTGTCGGTCTTGTGCTGCCTTCCTTTTCCTCTGAATCAATTTCACTTTCTCAGTCATATCTCTGATCATATCAGGTCCAGTCTCAGGAACTTCAGAGATATCATCCCAATACAGATGGGATCGACATTTCTTTCCGTACAACGCCTGAAATGGTGTCATCTCAATACTCGTTTGATAGCTATTGTTGTACGAAAATTCACAAAGCGGCAAAGCATCTTGCCAGTTAGTGCTCAAATCCAGCACTACAGCTCTCAGCATATCTTCCAATGTCTGAATCGTACGCTCTGACTATCCGTCAGTCTGTGGATGATATGCGGTACTCAGATGTAACTTCGTACCTAGAGCTTGCTGCAAACTCTGCCAGAAGTGCGAAGTAAATCGAGGTCACGATCTGAAACAATCGACTTCGGCACTCCATGCAGTCTCACTACTTCTTTGACATAGATATCGGCCATCTGATCATATCGGTACGTCATCTTGTATGGAATAAAACAAGCAGATTTGGTCAATCGATCAATCACGACCCAAATCGCATCACAACCTCTGGAGGATCTCGGTAACTGCGTCACAAAATCCATGGAAATGTGATCTCATTTCCTTTCAGGAATGGATAAACTCTGTAACAATCCTCTTGGTTTCTTTCTTTCAGCCTTCACCTGTTGGCAATTCAGACACTTGGCTACAAATTTAGTCACATCAGATTTCATTTGTTTCCACCAATACCGTGCCTTTAAATCATTGTACATTTTCCTGCCACCAGGATGAACGCTAAAACGACTGTTGTGCGCTTCCGACAGTATTCGATGTCTCAAATCCGAAACATTCGGCACAACTAAACGATTATTCACATACAAAATGTCATTTCTCACTTGATATTCCGATTGATGACCAGCTCTGACCATAGCAATCGAGTTTTGTATATTCTGATCACTTTTCTGTGCCTCTTTGATTTTCAATATCAATTCTGGTTCAGCTCGAAATGCACATAATCTCAGAGGCTGATGATCTGTTTCAAAAGCTAATCCAGACAAACAACAGTCTTCTATCAAATTCGAAAAACCTATCGTCGATAAGGATAGTGCACATACCTTTCGACTCAGCGCATCTGCTGCTGCGTTGGATTTCCCTGGATAGTACTTGATTTCACAATCAAAGTCTTTCAGTAAATCCAGCCATCTCCGCTGTCTCATATTCAGCTCTGATTGCGAAAACAGATATTTCAAGCTTTTATGATCAGAATAGATTTCGAATTTCTCACCGTAGAGGTAATGTCGCCATATCTTCAATGCAAAGACTATGGCTGCCAATTCAAGATCATGAATTGGATAACGAGATTCATGGGGTTTTAGCTGTCTCGAGGCATACGCAATCACATGCCCCTGCTGCATTAAAACACAACCCAATCCTCGGTGAGATGCATCACAATAAACAACAAAGTCACCAGTACCTGAAGGAATCGTTAACACAGGCGCACTGGTCAATCTCTTTTTCAATTCCAGAAAACTGGATTCACAGTCTTCTGACCAAACAAACGGAGCATTCTTCTGGGTTAACTGCGTAATCGGTTTGGCAATACTCGAAAAATCTTTAATGAATCGACGATAATATCCTGCCAAACCCATAAAACTGCGAATCTACGGCATAGATGTAGGTCTCGGCCAACTAATCACGGCTTCAGCCTTACTGGGATCAACTGATATACCGTCTCTCGATATAATGTGACCCAAAAACACAACCTGTTTCAGCCAAAACTCGCATTTCGACAATTTAGCATACAGTTTCTCTGCCCTCAAAATTCTCAACACAGTCCTCAGATGATTAGCATGCTCAATCATATTCTTTGAATAAATCAATATATCATCAATGAATATGATAACAAAATCATCCAAGTATTTCTGAAAGACGCGGTTCATCAATCCCATAAATACCGCCGGTGCATTCGTCAAACCAAAAGGTATGACAATAAACTCATAATGTCCATACCTGGTTCTGAATGTTGTCTTTGAGATATCAGAGTCTCTGACTCTCAATTGATGGTATCCAGATCTCAAATCGATCTTGGAATACACCGAAGAACCCTGCAACTGATCAAATAAATCATCGATACGAGGCAATGGATATTTATTCTTTACCGTTTCCTTGTTCAGTTGCCGGTAGTCGATACAAAGTCTCATCGACCCGTCTTTCTTTCTCACGAACAGTACTGGAGCACCCCAAGGAGATACACTCGGTCTGATATATCCCTTGGCCAGTAAATCCTCCAACTGTTCTATCAGTTCTTTCAATTCGATCGGTGCCATCCTGTATGGAGCTCTCAAAATCGGAACTGTTCCTGGCATTAACTCAATGCTGAAGTCTATCTCTCGAATCGGAGGCAATCCAGGAATCTCATCTGGAAAGACATCCGCAAACTCACACACCACTGGCAAGTCCGCCAATGATGGGCTCGTTTTCAGTAAGTCAACTCAATATACCAGGAATTCATCCGCTCCTTTCTGCAATAATCGTGTCATATTCATTGCAGATATCAAAGGAATTCTAGCACGCGAACCCTTACCATAAAATTTCCACTCCTCAGCCAACTCAGGTCTGAATCGAACTATCTTGTGGAAACAATCAACTGTAGCTCGGTACTGGGTCAACATATCGATACCGACAATACAATCAAAATCGGATAAACCAAGCACAATACAGTCTAATTCAATCGTATGCCCATTGTACTGCAGTATACACGATTTAACAGATTTTACTGATATCAAACCTGTTCCTAACGGAGACGTGACAGATACTACAGTGGCTAATGACTCAACAGGCAATGTGTGCATTAATGCAAATCTCTCTGAAATAAAGGTATGAGATGCACCAGTATCAATCAGTACATATGCAGGATAACCAGAAATAAAACAGTTACCTGCCACAACATCATCAGGTGCGTCCTGTGCCTGCTCCTCAGTCAAAGCAAACAATCAGGCCTGCTGTCTAGGAGGCTGGCTCGCGGTCTGGCCCCCTCCTGGCCTCTGCTGTGACAGAGTAGACGGTACTGGCTGAAAAGTATGCACGGCAGACAGTCGTCTACCTACCTGAGCTACTGATCCCGATGACTCAGCTGCCTGTGATCCCTGGGCACTCCTCTGGGGACACACTCGAGCAAATTGTCCCTGCTGCCTACAGATACGACAGCTGCCAACAACTCCTCGGCACTGATCTGTGGAATGCCTCCCTCCACAAGTACCACAGTACGGTCCAGTATAACCCTGGCCCTGACCAGTCTGTCTAGAGCCACTCGAACTAGACGAGGTAGTCCCTGATTTCTTGAATTGCTTCCCTCTGGCCTTCAAGAAATCCTTCTTCCCGGTGCTGCTGCTGCCACCTTCAAATCTAGGAGGTGGTTGTTGTCCCGGTGCTGGAAGCACAAACGTAGCTTCTCTCTGCCTTATCAGGCCTGCCTCGGCTCCTTTGGCTCTGTTCAGGGCATCAGTGAAATTGTTGGGCCTCCCAGTATTCACCAGAGTAAAAATATCAGGATTTAGGCCATTTATAAACTGATCAGCAACGGCCTCATCATGTTCAGCTACGTGGGGAGAAAACCGGAGCAATGTAGAAAACTTAGCCACATAGTCCTCAATGTTTAACTGGCCTTGTTTCAAGTTTGCAAATTCCTCTCCTTTGTCCTTCCTATAAGAAACTGGAAAGAACCGTAGATAAAATTCAGATTTGAACACATTCCAGGTAATGGCCGTACCTCGCTGTTCCAATGCCCTTTTTGTTGTGATCCACCAGTGTTTAGCAACGTCATGCAACTGGTGTATTATCAGTTTCGCCCTCTTTTCCTCAGTATACTCCAAAGATTCAAACAGTGATTCAATGTCGTCCAACCAACTTTCACATTCCACGGAGTTCTCCGTACCTTTCAAAGTCGGTGGGTGAAATGACTGAAACCTTTTCAGCAATTTCTCCATTGCTGTAGGTGTCACATCCATGGGAGGATTCGAGGTACCCCCCTGTTCTAGCATTCTTCTCGGAGGCATATCTGAAATCAAAAGGATTAGCAATCCCAACCCAAAGTTCTATTTCAGTCCTCTTCCGATCATCTTACTGCTGATCCAGAATCGGCTCTGATTCGTTCTCAATAATACATGTTTTCAAATCAAATCAGATAAACAGGTAAACATGCATTATAAAGCAGTAAATCATGCTAGCAATCAAAAGCAAGGAAAGAAAATCTCATTCTACCCCGCTCACTAGCTCCTATCTCAATCTCAAGGATCTATCGCTCTGATACCACCTGTTGTGGGGACCCGGACGCTAATCAAGTTCTTAATCATAATTGGGACTAATTAATCAATTAAAACAGGGTCTAATTTTTTTTTAAAAAAATGCGGAACGTAGTGAAATCAAACTCATATACATATCAGTATAAAATACGATACAAGTCCTGTACTGCATGCATTCAAAATAAACTAAGGTTTAACAACTAATGTCAAGTGTTCAACCCTATCTCTAATCCAAGTCCGGAGCCCCCACTCTAATCACGATCTCTCATCATCTCCTGGACCCTGATCCTGTCCCACCTGTTGTCAAGTACACATAGAGACAAGACAACAGCCGGATAATTCCGGTGAGAATATAATCCCAGTATAAATCAATGAAACATGCAATCATATAAACAATATAAAGCATGTAATCAGGTAAAAGATATATGTATCAAAATCTGAAACATAATCAATAGCAATCTGTCGACATAATTCTACAGTTCAGACTAGACTCAATCCTAGTCTAGGGATCCCGGTTTCCAGATGTGGTATTCCTATATCGAATTCCGTAATAGAAGGAACCGTATTCCTATCACTCGATATAACCAATATCCTGGTATTCCTATATCGAATTCCGTATTAGACGAATTCCCATTTCCTATTACTCGATATAACCAAACATCCGGTGTCCTGACCTATCCGTCATGGACTGCAGTTCTATCTTTAATATCCTATCTTGAGACATCGTGCAATGTGCCGTGGCGATACCACCACTATCCGGCACTTCTGTCACAAGATAAATCGTCTAATACCTGTCATCTAAAATCAAGAGAACAAGTATATCATCAATTCAATGCAAATATCAATGCAATAAAGTAAAGTATGTGATTTAGGGAAACCCAAGTCCAAACCGACTCAAGTTCATCTCCCAATACCACATTGACTTATACCTTTCTTTCGTCGGTTTCTGGCTCAGTCGATGTCCTGAACTCACAGCCTGTCTAGCAATGACAATATCAATAATCTCATGTCAATATACCGTTTAACTCAATAACAATCTGATGAATCTGGATTTAATTCAAATCAACGGTATAACGGTACAATTTCCATATCTCCGTCAATACCGATTCAACAGATAATAATTACAATCCATAACCCCTATCTGATACAATTTGTAATCCAATCACAATTCAGATCTGTCTGGTATAAATCAATATACCCTAAAAATTCATAACAATTCCAAATTCACCTAAATCAATAACCCCTATCTGATACAACTTCAATTCTATAATGTCTCTGAAAGGGATCGATTTAGGTGACCGAAATACGCAACGGAAGCTCGAAATATTTCGATTTTTACATGAAAAATTCGGCCACCTTGTGTACTAGTGTAGCATATACAAAAATCTCAACTTTCATGCATAGGGTGTTGAGAAAATTTTACCTATCAATCACAAGGATTGATGTATGGCTCCAACTTTGTTGTTAAACAACAAAGCTCTTGAATGGCATGAAGATCTACAAGCTCTCCTCCAAGTTCTTGAATCTTTCCTTCAAATTAAGCCCACCACCAACTAGGTAGATCCCCTCATATTTTGCACTAGAGAAATATGAGGATTTTTCAAAGAGAAGTGAAGTGTTCCTCAACAAATTGAAGAACAAAATTTTTGGAGAAAAATGGAGAGAAAAATGCTTCCAAGTTTCGGCCATATTGGAATGAAAGAGGGGAAGGGAGACTTGTCTTGGTTTGTGAAAAAGTTGAGTCAAAAAGGTGCATGCCATGCCTTGAAAACTCAAAAAGTAGTCTCCCAACCTTTCACCTCCCATGCATGCATATTATATGGTTTTTAATCAAATTAAAAACCTTGGACTAAATTTTAATTATCTCAAACATATTTGAGACTAATTAAACATTACTTGATTTTACCCAAGTCCCCTAGTTAAATAATTATTTTAATTGAGCTCTACAAGACTCAATATTATTTAATTAATTCAACACTTGAATTAATTTAATTATTTGGACTCTACTAGGTCCACTAGTGTTTAATTAATTCAACACTTGAATTAATTTAATTTAGTCCATAATAATGTTTATGAAAATCACAATTTTCAAAAACATTATTCACTTGGCCAATTTTAATTTAGGAACACTTCTATAAATTAAAATTTACATTTCTCTCATAGAAGTCACACTTCTATTTTTCTTTACACTTATAAACTCATTTATAAGTCGTTCAACACATTGAACTATTTTCTCCTTTATAGAAGTCATACTTCTAATTTTTCTTACGCTTATAAACTCCTTTATAAGCCGTTCAACACATTGAACTATTTTTACTTCTCAACGGGATCTAGAAAGCTAGTACTTGTGTGGCCCTCAATGGTTCATTGATACAACTAGCCGTGGGTTCACATCTCCATGTGATTCGGACTAAACATGTCCTTATTCGAGCATACCCCAATTGCTCCATTCTTACTTATCAACTCCTTGATAGTAAGAACGTCAGAACTCAAGTCTGATAGTACCCAACCAATCACGTTAAACGCCTAGCAGCATCGCTTACATGATTCCCTAGGTATCAAATGATAGTGCCTGCAAGAACCATTCTATTATGGTTAGCGTACAGTACGGTCCCTTCAACTCATATATCCCGATCGATTCGACAACCATTGGTTTATCGAGAGTTGTCAATGAATCGATACTATGTGTCATGTCGTAGTTGCATCGATGGTGTAATCTATGAAACCCTTTCATAATTACCACCATACTCTGGCCAGAGATTTCGACCTACATATACATGATAACACATAGGATATCCATACCCGAAGGTAAGCGGTGAATCCCCGACTACAATGCATCGACTCCTATGTGTTTCGACAGAACACCCAACCTTGCCACCTGATGACCCCATCAGAGTCGGTAAACAAGTCAAAGTGTAATTCTAGCACATAGAGTCTCAATGTTGTCCCGGGTCATAAGGACTAATTCTGTACAACCATAAACTAGGACATTTCCACTCGATAAGTGAGAACCACTTGGAAAGTCCTTTTATGGAGGGTTGTTCAGTGCACTCTACAAGGAGCACCTATCTGCATGTTCGGACATCACAATGTCCCCTACCAATGAAACATGGTACTCACATCGCAGATACTAGTCTCTAACTCTAGCGGCCTAAATCCTTCTTAGTGGCGGCTGAATCGACTAGGAACCGTTTAGAATATACAGTATTACAAATATGAGTTTCATGATACTCATCATATGAGCATCTCATATTCTTTCTACTATTGTATATTCAAGGGCTTTATCTATGCAACTAGCATGGGTATACAGATAAAGATGTGCCAAAATAATAATATCAAATATTACTAAAATAAAGATTGCTTATACATAGAGTTTCATTGTGAACACTCGGCCAACACTTGGCTCGACGGGCACCTACTCTAACAATCTCCCACTTGCACTAGAGCCAACTACCCATATGCTTTAAACCCATTGATTCGCGATGCTTGTCGAATAATGGTCCAGGTAAAGGCTTAGCTAGTGGATCAACAACATTATCTGCGGAGCCGACTTAGTCGATAGACACTACCCTTCTTTCCACAATCTCTCCGAGGATGTGGTACTTTCGCAATACTAGTTTGGATTTCTGATGAGACCTAGGCTCCTTTGCTTGAGCTATAGCTCCCGTGTTGTCACACAACACCGGGACAGGAACAACTCCATTAGGAATGACGCCCAACTCTTGGACGAAATTCCTTATCCAAACAGCCTACCTTGCTGCATCTGATGCAGCAATGTATTCGGCCTCTGTGCTGGAATCCGCAGTATTGTCTCGCTTGGAACTCTTCCAAGAGACAGCAGCACCATAGAGCATGAATACAAAACCAGAGGTTGACTTCGAGTCATCGATATCGCTTTGGAAGCTAGAGTCGGTATAGCCTTCCAATTTTAGTTCTCCACCCCATAGACCAAGAACAATTTATTGGTCCTTCTCAACTACTTGAGGATGTCTTTCACAGCTTTTCAGTGTGGAAGACCAGGGTTCGATTGATATCTACTCACTACACTTAGTGCGAAAGTCACGTCAAGACGTGTAGATATCATCCCATACATGATGCTACCAATTGCCGAAGCATACGGAATGCGTGTCATCGTCACTATCTCTGCATCAGTCTTGGGAGACAGACTTGGATAGGGACACGCCATGACACATTGGTAGATGTCATCCCTTGGACTCATCCATCGAGAACGGCTTCACGATGGTATCAATGTATGTGGACTGGGTGAGACCAAGCAATCTTCTCGATCTACCTCTATAGATCTGTATTCTCAATACAAAAGATGCTTCACCCAAGTCCTGCACCGAGAACTTACTCGCTAACCATATCTTAGTTGATTGCAACATTCCTACATCATTCCCAATGAGTTGAATGTCATCAACATATAACACCAGGAATGTCACAACACTCCCACTGACCCTCTTATACACATAGGGTTCCTCAGGACTCTTAGTAAATCAAACTATTTGATTGTACTGTCGAACCTGAGGTTCCAACTCCTAGATGCCTGCTTTAGATCATAAATAGATCTCTGAAGTTTGCATACCATATGCTCACTTCCGATAGATGTTAACCCTTCAGGTTAAGACATGTAAATAACTTTCTTAAAATTCCCATTAAGAAAGTCTGTCTTGACATCTATCTGCCATATCTCATAGTCATACCATGCAGCTATGGCTAGCAAAATCCTTATTGTTACGCCTTAAACGCATACAAATCTCGAGGATGAGATTAATGTTTTTAATGCTGTAACATATCCCAAAGTTTTTGTTTTGATGATACCAAAACTTGGATTAAAAATGTACTAATGTTTTATATTGAGGCATGCAGGAAATTAAGAACAAGGTTACGTTCGGAAGATCCGAAATTTGGTTCGGACGTTCCGAAATTGTGCCAATCAGAAGCAAAATAGAAGCTGTTCGGAAGCTGCGAGGAGCAAGTTCGGACATTCCGAAGACTGGATCGGACGTTCCGAACACAAGCAATCAAATCACTTCAATCCGGAGACAAATTGATCTGACTGTTGATTGAGTAGATTTCGGACGCTAAGATGGACATGATCGGAAGCTACGAAGTGTTGAAGATTTCAAATCTCCGGAAACGCGGGAATGTTCGGACGGTACGAACTGGAGTTCGGACCTTCCGAAGTTGTTCATACACTGTCTAAAAGAACTGTTCAGAAGAAACGAAGTTTGATCGGTCCCTCCCAAGCATATGTTCGGACCCTACGAAGTCAAGAACGGAAGATCCGAAGTCATTCCAGAATTACGCAAATTGATTTCAATCACATCGGACGTTCCGAAGCATAAACAGAAGATCCGAACCTTGGCGTCCAAGACTAGTATAAATAGGCCTTTGAGGATGCATTCTAAATCATCCCACTCCATTCTCTCTTGTCTCTTACAAAGCTTTCTACTATCTCTTTTGTGCGTTGATTAAAAGAGTTGTAATATCAAAAGAGTTGTAGAAAAAGAGTGAAAGTAATACTCTCGAGTGGGTTGTAAAGTTCGTGGCTATCCTTGGAGCCCTCAAGGCCAAGTAGACGCATCGAGGCGTGGTTGTAAAAGCTAGCTTGGAGCTCCTAAAGCCAAGTCGTCATAGTGATACCTCGATCCTCATCGAGAAGGGGAGACGTAGACGATTCTTCGTCGAACTTCCATAAACATCTCTATCCCTCTTTACTTTACGCATTTACTTTACTACGCATTTATTTTACGCACTTACTTTACGCATTCATTTTTATTTGTGATTGTCCATCAAGTCTTCCACTTGCAATTTTTGCAAACTCGTTTTAAAAACGCTAAAGGGCCTTAAAGAACCTATTCACCCCCCCTTTAGGTTCTTCAAGTGGTATCAGAGCCTAGTTTTTCAAAATCTTTTAAAATGGCCAATCTAGCAAGCGAGTATGCCCAAGGACAATCCACAAATCGTCCCCCTCTTTTCAATGGTACCAATTACGGATATTGGAAGAATAGAATATCTCTATACATCCAATCCGTCGATTACGACCTTTGGAAAATAACGGTGAAAGGTCCCTATATCCCCATGAAAACGGTGGATGATAAGGAAATTCCTAAGGGAATGGATGACCTCACCAAGGACGATATGAAACTTATCTCTGAAAATGCTAAAGCTATGAATATTCTTCATTGTTCTCTAGATATGAATGAATACAACCGAATCTCGGCTTGCACCTCCGCCAAAGAGATTTGGGACAAATTGGAGATTTGCCACGAGGGAACCAATCAAGTCAAAGAAACGAAGATAGATCTTCTCCAACTCAAGTACGAGACCTTTGAGATGGAACCCAAGGAGGATATCGACACCATGTTCCGGCGGCTCACCCAAATCATCAATGAGCTTGCCCAACTTGGTGAGAACTACCCAACTAAACAAGTGTGGAGGAGAGCCCTTCGAGCACTACCGACGGAATGGGATGCAAAGCGCACGGCTATCATTGAATCCAACAAGGGAGATGCGGCATCCTACGACCTTGATCAACTTCATGGGACCCTAAAGACCCATGAACTTGAAGTATCTACCCGGAAGGAGACAAAGAAAGATGACGACAAAGTAAAGGCGAAAGGGATCGCCTTGACCAGTCAACTTGAAGATAGCGACGATGAAGAAATGGCACTCCTCACTAGAAAGTTCAAAAGATTCATGCGGAGTTCCAACTTCAACAAGAAGGACAAAAAGATTGAGAAGGAAGTGACCTGCTACAACTGTCAACAAAAGGGTCACTATGCAAACGAGTGTCCCTCCAAGAAGAAGGCCGGCAAAGACAAGAAGAAGGCCCTTCTAGCCACGTGGAGCGACAGCGACAACGAAGAGGAGTCTACCCTATGCTTCATGGCAAAGGAAGATCATCTGACCGACTCGGATGACGACGAGGTACCCTCTTACGATGAATTACTCTCCGCTTACACTAGTATGTACAATAAGGCTAAGTCACTTAGAAATGAGAATAAGCAACTTAAAACTGAACTAGAAGCTAGGATGCATGACAACACTAAGCTCAAGACAAACCTAAGAGACTTAGAGAAAGCCTTCAACAAGTTCAATGTGAGTAGCGGTAAACTAGAAAACCTCTTGAGCATGCAAAGGTGTAACTTCGACAAAGGAGGTCTAGGATATGAAAAGAAATCAGTCAACTTCGCTAGTCTTATCGCAAAGGCAAAACTAAGAACACCACCAACACGCACTTACTGTTGTAAGATAGGCCACATAAGACCTAAATGCAAGAAACTTAGACACCAACACAATAAGAATAGTTATTGGAAATGGATCCCCAAATCCCCAACTACTACTAACCTCAAAGGACCCAAAGAAACGGGTACCAACTATCAAATTGTATCTCAATCTTATAGGGACAAAGGGGAGACAAGTTATCGAGCACTTTGTATCTTGACAATGGATGCTCTCGACACATGACGGGAGAAAAGAAGCTGCTACAATCCATTCGACCAAAAGAAAAGGGATCGGTGACCTTTGGAGACAACAGCAAAGGGATCATAGAAGGCATCGGCTCAATAGGTATATCTAACTCTACTATTATTGATGATGTACTTCTTGTGAAAGAACTTAAACATAACCTCCTAAGCATTAGTCAATTGTGCGATAGGGGTTATGAAGTCAAATTCACACCACACGATTGCACTGTATCACTCACAACTGACAAATCCATTAGTTTCAAAGGTTATAGAAGTGAAAATGTTTACAAGGTCGATTTAAAGATTTCATCTTTTTCAAAAATAAAAAGCCTTGTAACATTAAATGTTGATGACAACATTCTTTGGCATAGACGACTTGGTCATGTTGGGATGAGCACCATAAAAAAACTTTTAAAACTTGACCTAGTTTCCGGAATGCCAAAGCTGAATTTAAAATTAGATTCTTTTTGTGATGCTTGTCAACTTGGTAAACACACAAAGGAATCTTTCAAAAATAAAAATTTTGTATCCACTTCTATGCCCCTTGAATTACTTCACCTAGATTTATGTGGTCCCTCGAGGACAACTAGTCTAGGAGGTAAATCCTATGCTTTTGTCATTGTGGATGATTTTTCACGTTTTACTTGGACATTGTTTTTAGCCCACAAAAGTGATGCCTTTGATCATTTCAAAATTTTTGTCAAAAAGGTTGAAAATGAGAAAAATCTTTTGATCAAACAAATCCGTAGTGACCACGGAACGGAATTTCAAAATGAAAATTTTTCAATTTTTTGTCAAAGCAAAGGCATTGGTCACAACTTTTCTTGTCCTAGAACTCCTCAACAAAACGGTGTCGTTGAGAGGAAGAATAGGACCCTAGTAGAGATTGCAAGGACCATGCTATGTGAGCATTCTCTACCAAAATATTTTTGGGCTGAAGCGATGAGTTCTGCTTGTTACATCATCAATCGCGTATCAATAAGGCCAATTCTCAAGAAAACTCCATACGAACTATGGAGAGGGAGAAAGCCTAACATTTCTTACTTCCGCGCTTTTGGATCAAAATGCTTCATCCACAACAATGGTAAGGACAACCTGGGTAAGTTCGATGCTAAATCGGACAAAGGTATCTTTCTTGGTTACTCTACTTCTAGCAAAGCATATAGAGTCTTTAATAAACGCACTTTACTAGTTGAAGAATCTATTCATGTCATATTTGATGAAACTAACCCTTGCTTGCCTAGACCTGTTGTTTCTGATGATGATGATATAGATATCCTTGGCGAAGAGTTGGAGTCCACAAGCCTAGATGATGTTCCTAAAGATCAAGAGGACGCACCTCTTCCGAAGGAGTGGACTACGCACAAGGATCATCCCATGGACCTCATCATTGGTAGCCCATCGAAGGGAGTATCTACTCGCTCCTCTAATATGTGCAATTATCTTGCTTTTCTTTCTCACATAGAGCCTAAGAACATAGAAGAAGCTTTACTTGATGATTCTTGGATTATTGCTATGCAAGATGAACTAAATGAATTTAGAAGGAATAAAGTTTGGAATCTTGTACCTAGACCCACTGATAGACATGTCATAGGAACTAAATGGGTATTTAGGAACAAGTTAGATGAGCATGGTACAATCACTAGAAATAAAGCTAGGCTAGTAGCTAAAGGATATAGTCAAGAAGAGGGAATTGATTATGATGAGACTTATGCCCCTGTTGCTAGACTAGAATCCATTCGCATGCTACTTGCTTTTGCTTGCTCTAGAGACTTTAAATTGTTTCAAATGGATGTTAAAAGTGCTTTTCTTAATGGTGATTTGAAAGAAGAAGTGTATGTTGAGCAACCTGTTGGTTTTGAAGATGTGCACTTATCTGATTATGTGTATAAACTTGATAAGGCTTTTTATGGTTTGAAACAAGCTCCTAGAGCTTGGTATGAGAAATTGTCTACTTTCTTGCTGTCTAATGGTTTTTGTAGGGGTAAATTTGATATTACCTTGTTTACCTTGACTAAAGATAATGATTTGCTGATAGTACAAATATATGTAGATGATATTATTTTTGGTGCTACTAATGAACACTTGTGTAGAGATTTTTCTATGCTTATGCAGGATCACTTTGAGATGAGCATGATGGGCAAGCTCAACTACTTCCTTGGTCTCCAAATCAAGCAATGGAAGGATGGTTTCTTTGTCAACCAAGGGAAGTACATCAAGGAGATGCTCAAAAACTTTGGGATGGAGTCTTCCAAAGCCTCATCCACACCTATGAGCACGACAGTCAGACTCGACAAAGATGAGGGAGGTAAACCTGTTGACCAAAAGTTATTTCGTAGCATGATTGGCTCCCTACTCTATGCGACTGCTATTAGACCTGACATTATTTTTAGTGTTTGCTTGTGTGCACGATTTCAATCATGTCCAAAGGAATCACACTTATTCGCCTTAAAACGCATTTTCAAATATCTTTCAAATACTCCAAATCTCGGATTATGGTATTCTAAGAACTCATTTTTCGATTTAAAAGCTTACTGTGATGCCGACTTTGGAGGATATAAGGTGGATAGAAAGAGCACTAGTGGTACTTGTTTCTTTTTGGGAAATTTCTTGGTGTCATGGTTTTCTTAAAAGCAAAAATGTGTTGCACTTTCAACGACCGAGGCCGAGTATATGGCTGCCGGTAGTTGTTGTGCACAAATTCTTTGGATGAAGTATCAATTACTCGACTATGGTGTTACTTTTTCAAAAATTCCAATCTTTTGTGATAATACAAGCACCATATGTCTAACAAAGAATCCAGTTCAACATTCTCGTACAAAACATATTGACATTTGACATCATTTTATTCGTGATCACATTGAGCAAAATGATGTTGAACTTCACTATGTTGACACCAAGAATCAAATTGCTGATATTTTTACAAAACCACTAGATGAATCTACTTTTACTCGTTTGCGTGGTTAACTTGGCATGATTGAGTTGTAAACATTGGACAAATACTCTCGTACATATTTGTTAAATTGAGGGGGAGTATTATTAATGTGAGCATTATAATGTCGGATAATACAAATTAATTGTATTTATCCATAATTATGGCTCAACATTCATTTATGTGTTAAATATTTTAAATTTTAGGTGTTCCTCATCTTGGCTACTTCGGAATCACCGTTCCTTATTCGGATGCTTCGTTTATTTGTCTCTCTTTATGCTTATGTCTTTTTGATTATCGCAAAAAGGGGGAGAATTTATTTGGTTAAAATTGCTATTAATTCAACCTCTTAGACTTGTTATTTGATTAAGGGGGAGTTATTTAATAACCATTAGATTATGTTGATTATTGTTTCTCAATTTTTAACCAAGTTTTGTGATCATCAAAAAGGGGGAGATTGTTACGCCTTAAACGCATACAAATCTCGAGGATGAGATTAATGTTTTTAATGCTGTAACATCTCCCAAAGTTTTTGTTTTGATGATACCAAAACTTGGATTAAAAATGTACTAATGTTTTATATTGAGGCATGCAGGAAATTAAGAACAAGGTTACGTTCGGAAGATCCGAAATTTGGTTCGGACGTTCCGAAATTGTGCCAATCAGAAGCAAAATAGAAGCTGTTCGGAAGCTGCGAGGAGCAAGTTCGGACGTTCCGAAGACTGGATCGGACGTTCCGAACACAAGCAATCAAATCACTTCAATCCGGAGACAAATTGATCTGACTGTTGATTGAGTAGATTTCGGACGCTACGATGGACATGATCGGAAGCTACGAAGTGTTGAATATTTCAAATCTCAGGAAACGCGGGAATGTTCGGACGGTACGAACTGGAGTTCGGACCTTCCGAAGTTGTTCATACACTTTCTAAAAGAACTGTTCAGAAGAAACGAAGTTTGATCGGTCCCTCCGAAGCATATGTTCGGACCCTACGAAGTCAAGAACGGAAGATCCGAAGTCATTCCAGAATTACGCAAATTGATTTCAATCACATCGGACGTTCCGAAGCATAAACAGAAGATCCGAACCTTGGCGTCCAAGACTAGTATAAATAGGCCTTTGAGGATGCATTCTAAATCATCCCACTCCATTCTCTCTTGTCTCTTACAAAGCTTTCTATTATCTCTTGTCTGCGTTGATTAAAAGAGTTGTAATATCAAAAGAGTTGTAGAAAAAGAGTGGAAGTAATACTCTCGAGTGGGTTGTAAAGTTCGTGGCTATCCTTGGAGCCCTCAAGGCCAAATAGACGCATCGAGGCGTGGTTGTAAAAGCTAGCTTGGAGCTCCTAAAGCCAAGTCGTCATAGTGATACCTCGATCCTCATCGAGAAGGGGAGACGTAGACGATTCTTCGTCGAACTTCCATAAACATCTCTATCCCTCTTTACTTTACGCATTTACTTTACTACGCATTTATTTTACGCACTTACTTTACGCATTCATTTTTATTTGTGATTGTCCCTCAAGTCTTCCGCTTGCAATTTTTGCAAACTCGTTTTAAAAACACTAAAGGGCCTTAAAGAATCTATTCACCCACCCTTTAGGTTCTTCACTTATGGACTTGAACATTGCGACTGGGGAAAAAGGTTTCCTCAAAGTCAACTCCTTGTCTTTGAGTATATCCTTTTTCCACCAATCGCACCTTGAAGGTCAATACCTTCCCATCCGTCCCAAGTCCCTGTGGGAACCTTTCCCTCAGGTGGATCTATAAGATCCCACACTTGGTTCGGATGCATGGAATTCATCTCAGATTCCATCGCTTCAAGCCATTTGGATGAATCGGCATCAGATAACGCTTCCTTGAAGGTCCTTGGATCACATCCATGGTTAGGCTCATCATGGCCCTCTTCAAGAAGCTGACCATACCTCATAGTTGGTCTCGAGACTTTCTCGTATCTTCTAGGAGCTTGTATCTCCTCTCTTGGCTCTTCGGGTGTGGGTTCTTCAATTGTGGGTGTCTCTCGAACCTCTTCGAGTTCTATCATCTCCCTATTTCTATCCAATAGTGATAGGATCGATTATGGGGGTAATCGTTGAGCTAAAATAGCTCGGTTCTTGAAATATTGAACACCGATGAATTAAATCGAGTTTGGTGTTCAAACTGAAAGCGGATCGGTTACGGTGGCCGGAAGCGCAATGGAAGTTTTAAAAAATCAAGTTTATAATCAAAAATTTCGGCCACCCCTATCTTTTGTGCAACAAATACAATAAAACACAAAAATGACATTCATAGTGTGTTTAGAAAATATACCTATCAATCTTTAAAAGATTGATTGTGGCTCCAACTTTGTTGTTAAACAACAAAGCTCTTGAATGGATGAAGATCTTCAAGCCTCCTCCTTACTCCAAAATTAAGCCCACCACCAACTAGGTAAATCCCCTCAAATATTGCACTAGAAATATTTGAGGATTTATCAAAGAGAAGTGAGTATTCTCCAACAATTGAAGAACACAAAATGAAAGAAAAATTGGAGAGAAATGGGAGAGGGAGATTTCGGCCATATGCATGTGGAGGGGGGGGAAGAATGAGTTAATTCCCTTGCCTTGGTTGTGAGAAAAGCAAAAAACAAAAGGTGCATGCCTTGCATTATTTTAATAAAAAGTAATCTCCAACCCTTCACCTCCCATGCATGCATATAATATAGTTTTTAATCAAATTAAAAACTTTGGACTAAATTTAATTATCTCAAACACATTTGAGACTAATTAAACATTACTTGAATTTACTCAAGTCCCACTAGTTTAAATAATTATTTTAATTGAGCTCTACAAGACTCAATATTATTTAATTAATCCAACACTTGAATTAATTTAATTATTTGGACTCTACTAGGTCCACTAGTGTCTAATTAATTCAACACTTGAATTAATTTGATTTAGTCCATAATAATGTTTATGAAAATCACAATTTTCAATTACATTATTCTCTTGGCCAAATTTTAATTTAGGAACACTTCCATAAATCAAAATTTACATTTCTCTCATAGAAGTCATACTTCTATTTTTCTTTACACTTATAAACTCATTTATAAGTCGTTCAACACATTGAACTATTTTCTCCTTTATAGAAGTCATACTTCTAATTTTCCTTACGCTTATAAACTCCTTTATAAGCCGTTCAACACATTGAACTATTTTTACTTCTCATCGGGATTTACAAAGCTAGTACTTGTGTGGCCCTCAATGGTTCATTGATACAACTAGCCGTGGGTTCACATCTCCATGTGATTCGGACTAAACATGTCCTTATTCGAGCATACCCCAATTGCTCCATTCTTACTTATCAACTCCTTGATAGTAAGAACGTCAGAACTCAAGTCTGATAGTACCCAACCAATCACGTTAAACACCTAGCAGCATCGCTTACGTGATTCCCTAGGTATCACATGATAGTGCCTGCAAGAACCATTCAATTATGGTTAGCGTACAGTACGGTCCCTTCAACTCATATATCCCGATCGATTCGACAACCATTGGTTTATCGAGAGTTGTCAATGAATCGATACTATGTGTCATGTCGTAGTTGCATCGATGGTGTAATCTATGAAACCCCTTTCATAATTACAACCATACTCTGGCCAGAGATTTCGATCTACATACACATGATAACACATAGGATATCCATACCCGAAGGTAAGCGGTGAATCCCCGACTACAATGCATCGACTCCTATGTGTTTCGACAGAACACCCAACCTTGCCACCTGATGACCCCATGAGAGTCGGTAAACAAGTCAAAGTGTAATTCTAGCACATAGAGTCTCAATGTTGTCCCGGGTCATAAGGACTAATTCTGTACAACCATAAACCAGGACTTTTCCACTCGATAAGTGAGAACCACTTGGAAAGTCCTTTTATGGAGGGTTGTTCAGTGCACTCTACAAGGAGCACCTATCTGCATGTTCGGACATCACAATGTCCCCTACCAATGAAACATGGTACTCACATCGCAGATACTAGTCTCTAACTCGAGCGGCCTATATCCTTCTTAGTGGCGGCTGAATCGACTAGGAACCGTTTAGAATATACAGTATTACAAATATGAGTTTCATGATACTCATCATATGAGCATCTCATATTCTTTCTACTATTTGTATATTCAAGGGCTTTATCTATGCAGCTAGCATGGGTATACAGATAAAGATTTGCCAAAGTAATAATTTCAAATATTATTAAAATAAAGACTGCTTATACATAGAGTTTCATTGTGAACACTCGGCCAACACTTGGCTCGACGGGCACCTACTCTAACAATCTCCCACTTGCACTAGAGCCAACTACCCATATGCTAAAAACCCATTGATTCGCGATGCTTGTCGAATAATGGTCCAGGTAAAGGCTTAGCTAGTGGATCAACAACATAATCTGCGGAGCCGACTTTGTCAATAGACAGTACTCTTCATTCCACAATCTCTCCGAGGATGTGGTACTTTCTCAGTACTAGTTTGGATTTCTGATGAGACCTTGGCTCCTTTGCTTGAGCTATAGCTCCCGTGTTGTCACACAACACCGGGATAGGAGCAATTCCATTAGGAATGACGTCCAACTCTTGGACGAAATTCCTTATCCAAACAGCCTCTCTTGCTGCATCTGATGCAGCAATGTATTCGGCCTCTGTGCTGGAATCCGTATTATTGTCTTACTTGGAACTCTTCCAAGAGACAGCAGCACCGTTGAGCATGAATACAAACCTAGAGGTTGACTTCGAGTCTTCGATATCGCTTTGGAAGCTAGAGTCGGTATAGCCTTCCAATTTTAGTTCTCCACCCCATAGACCAAGAACAATTTGTTGGTCCTTCTCAACTACTTGAGAATGTCTTTCACATCTTTCCAGTGTGGAAGACCAGGGTTCGATTGATATCTACTCACTACACTTAGTGCGAAAGCCACGTCAAGACGTGTAGATATCATCCCATACATGATGCTACCAATTGCCGAAGCATACGGAATGCGTGTCATCGCCACTATCTCTGCATCAGTCTTGGGAGACAGACTTGGATAGGGACACGCCATGACACATTGGTAGGTGTCCTCCCTTGGACTCATCCATCGAGAACGGCTTCACGATGGTATCAATGTATGTGGACTGGGTGAGACCAAGCAATCTTCTCGATCTATCTCAATAGATCTGTATTCACAATACAAAAGATGCTTCACCCAAGTTGTGCATCGAGAACTTACTCGCTAACCATATATTAGTTGATTGCAACATTCCTACATCATTTTCAATGAGTAGAATGTCATCAACATACAACACAAGGAATGTCACAACACTCCCACTGACCTTCTTATACACAAAGGGTTCCTCAGGATTCTTAGTAAATCAAACTATTTGATTGTACTGTCGAATCTGAGGTTCCAACTCCTTGATGCCTGCTTTAGATCATAAATAGATCTCTGAAGTTTACATACCATATGCTCACTTCCGATAGATGTAAACCCTTCAGGTTTAGACATGTAAATAACTTTCTTAAAATCCCCATTTAAGAAAGTTTGTCTTGACATCCATCTGCCATATCTCATAGTCATACCATGCAGCTATGGCTAGCAAAATCCTTATGGACTTGAACATTGCGACTGGGAAAAGGTTTCCTCAAAGTCAACTCCTTGTCTTTGAGTACATCCTTTTGCCACCAATCGCGCCTTGAAGGTCAATACCTTCCCATCCGCCCCAAGTCCCTATGGGAACAGTTCCCTCAGGTGGATCCACAAGATCCTACACTTGGTTCGAATGCATGGAATTCATCTCAGATTCCATTGCTTCAAGCCACTTGGATGAATCGGCATCAGATAACGCTTCCTTGAAGGTCCATGGATCACATCCATGGTTAGGCTCATCATGGCCCTCTTCAAGAAGCTGACCATACCTCATAGGTGGTCTCGAGACTTTCTCGTATCTGCTAGGAGCTTGTATCTCCTCTCTTGGCTCTTCGGGTGTGGGTTCTATAATTGTGGGTGTCTCTCGAACTTCTTCGAGTTCTATCATCTCCCTTTTTCTATCCAATAGAAAACCCCTTTCCAAAAAGGTTGCATTCCTAGAAACAAACACCTTTGTTTCTTGGGGATGATAGAAATAATATCCAACTTAATTCCTTGGATATCCCACAAAGTAACATAAAATGGATCAACTATCCAATTTATCTCCCACTACCTGCTTCACATATGCAGGGCTCCCCATATTCTAAGATAAGAATATTTGGGAGGCTTACCCATCCATATCTCATATGGTGTCTGCCTTTGAATGGACATTTAACGGAATATCTTTTAATTTTAAGTTATAGAGATCGTTTTCAAGTTCTCAAGTACCAATCAAACATTCATTCATGTAAATGTTGCAAACACCTTTGCAAAATAAACAAGAATATCCATCTTTATCACAATAGAAATGGAAATAATGTTTTTCATCAAAAAGGTACAAACAAAACATCTCTTAATTAACTTAAAACTATTGTTCAACAATAAGTAAACATCTCTTAAGGTCTTGGCAGCAACTCTTGCTCCATTGCCCATCCTCAAGAAGGTCACACCTCCCTAAGCTTCCTACTTCTTCCCATCACCTGTAACACATTACAGAGATGTGATCAACATTTGGTATCCAATACCCAAGAAGTAGAGTTAATTGAAATGTTTACTTCAATTTAGAACATACCATTTCCAGAACTTTTCTGGGCAAGATATTCTTTGCAATTACGCCTCCAATGTCCAGGCTTCTTGCAGTGATGACATACATCATCAGTCTTGTCAGCCTTAACTGGTCTGGCTGCCTCAATGGGATTCGGAGATTGCCTCAACGAGGGCACGTTCTTCTTGGGATGTTGGAAAGAACGCTTCTTTCCATTCCCATGTGGATCAATCTTCGTACCAGATGAAGAACCCACATAAAGGACCAACTTCTCTTTCTTGATGGTGGATTCAAACGTAACAAGCATGTTCACCAACTCCTCAAGGGTCGGTTCCATTTTGTTCATGTTGAAGTTCACCACAAAAGGATCAAATGAGCTAGGCAGCGATAACAGCAACACGTCGGTGGTCAACTCCGAAGGCAAGATCAGATCCATGCCGACGAGCTTGTCCACGAGCCCGATCACCTTTAGGCCATGCTCATGGACCGAGGCCCCATCTCGCATGCGCAAAGTGATCAGCTCCTTGACGGTAGCATGCCTTAGTGGTCGTGTTTGCTCACCAAAGAGCTCTTTGAGATGCAAATGAATGTCAGCAGCACTCTTTGCACCCTCAAAACGCCTCTGCAGCTCATCATTCATAGAAGTCAGCATATAACACCTGGCTATCAAGTCATGGTCACACCATTCCTTGTAAGCCTGCAATTCCTCAGGATTGCACTGAGTCGGAGCCTCAACAGGGGGCGACTCAGTCAGTGTATATGCTACCCTTTCCGAATTCAAGACTATTTTTAGGTTTCTTAGCCAAGTGAGGTAATTAGGTCCGGTTAACATGTGTTTGTCGAGTATTGCAGATATCGGATTGCGAATCGAAGACATTGTCAAAATTTGTACTGAAAAGTGAAACAGATAAATGTTGATGACTATTTAAAATATTTGGTAAGATATAAAGTATGGACTTTAACTTTATAAATATTTACTCCCACTGTTTTGACATCTTTCACTACCCTCTGGTGAAGACGGGAAACTCCTTTCCTCAGTAGGTACGTAAGGTCCAATTAGCGAATTATGATCCCGAATAATATCAGCCAATCACAATTCCTAAAAGGTAGTTTCCAATTGCATCACAATGCAACCCTCTACGTAAACTTTTGTCTCACGTTTGATTAGGACCCAATAATATGACGTCGTTCATCTTCACGTGTCAAGCCTTACCCATCGATGTTGAACCTTAATGGACGGTCGCCATGAGTTCCCTCAATAATATGAGCCGAAATCATGGGAGTTCCACGTAGTTCACATCACTATGTCAATGGATGTCACAGCTTTCCGGCACTCTGAGGCTCCCCCAATAATATGAGCCGAGCCCCGAGTACGGGTAGCGTTCATCATGCACCCATTGTCGATGGAAGACAAGGAAATTATAAACAAATTTATAATTCCCCTTTTCGGGCTTGATATTAATTTTGAATCTTATTCAAAATGAGGGTTTTTTAATTTTGAAAGGTCTCATCATTAATTTTATTTTAAAAGCTCGCCATGTTTGATCGTATGTTTGCCGGATTCATGCAACTTTGTTATTATAATAATAATAACGCACATACTCATTATTTATAACATATCATGCATATATCATAAATAGAAAACAATACAAGGATGATCAATCGCCCCAAAACTAATGGCCCGTGTGAGCCAAACACGGGCCTAGGTCCAATCCTAGGGTAAATGCACGGGATGCAATGCAACTAAATTATTACATTAGCATCCAATATTACATGTCTTCGATCTTCATAATCACCAAGGCCACCATCTTCCAATCTTGATCTTCCCCTATTCTAATATTTACAAATAAATATCCATGGCACATAGGGATACATCTCATGGGGTGGGAACGGGCCATAAACCAAGCCCACTTGATAAATTGATAATTATTACAATCATTCAACACAAATATCCTAGCATACACCTAGCAAATTGGGCTTGGGCTTTTGATCATCCTTCATGCATAATATCACATATCATACACCATCAATTAATTATCACTATAATTAATTGATCCAATATTATATATCTTGATCCAATCACTAACCGCCACAATTATAAATTAAATTAACAAAGTATACAAACACCTTTGTCTACTTTCAAATTAATTTATTTATAATCGAATTTCTTGTAAATCACCATTTACTATAAATAATTGAAGTCCAACTTAAATTATTTATTTCATGAGAAAATATTTGCAACTTTTGTAATTTTAAACTTAAGGGTCCAAAAAATCATTTTTCACCAAAAACATTTTCGGCCCATTTAAAATTCACAAACATGTTAGCCATCCAATGGCCCAACAACTCAAGGCCCATGACACTTTGATAATCCAAAACACTTTTGGAAACCCTAGTCGTCATCGCCGTCGCCGGAGCTCCGTCGCCGGATTCCGGCCAACTTACCAAAAAAATTTTTTTTTTTTATTTAAAATGATGGGGCTGTTCGGGCAGCCCCTCGGGCTGCCCTAGCTGCCCGAAACGGGCAGCCCCTTGGGCAGCCCGAGCTGCCCGACACGGGCAGCAACTTGCTGCCCGAATTTTTCCCCAAAAACGGCCCTCGATTTGTTGCAAAAACACACTCATGCGGTTAGAAATCGATCTCAACATAATATATATTGTATTTGCTACACAAAAACGTAACCATAGCTCGGATACCACTTGAAAGCGCATCGGTTACGGTGGCCGGAAGCGCAACGGAAGTTTTAAAAAATCAAGTTTATAATCAAAAATTTCGGCCACCCCTATCTTTTGTGCAACAAATACAATAAAACACAAAAATGACATTCATAGTGTGTTTAGAAAATATACCTATCAATCTTTAAAAGATTGATTGTGGCTCCAACTTTGTTGTTAAACAACAAAGCTCTTGAATGGATGAAGATCTTCAAGCCTCCTCCTTACTCCAAAATTAAGCCCACCACCAACTAGGTAAATCCCCTCAAATATTGCACTAGAAATATTTGAGGATTTATCAAAGAGAAGTGAGTATTCTCCAACAATTGAAGAACACAAAATGGAAGAAAAATTGGAGATAAATGGGAGAGGGAGATTTCGGCTATATGCATGTGGAGGGGGGGGGAAGAATGAGTTAATTCCCTTGCCTTGGTTGTGAGAAAAGCAAAAAACAAAAGGTGCATGCCTTGCATTATTTTAATAAAAAGTAATCTCCAACCCTTCACCTCCCATGCATGCATATAATATAGTTTTTAATCAAATTAAAAACTTTGGACTAAATTTAATTATCTCAAACACATTTGAGACTAATTAAACATTACTTGAATTTACTCAAGTCCCACTAGTTTAAATAATTATTTTAATTGAGCTCTACAAGACTCAATATTATTTAATTAATCCAACACTTGAATTAATTTAATTATTTGGACTCTACTAGGTCCACTAGTGTCTAATTAATTCAACACTTGAATTAATTTGATTTAGTCCATAATAATGTTTATGAAAATCATAATTTTCAATTACATTATTCTCTTGGCCAAATTTTAATTTAGGAACACTTCCATAAATCAAAATTTACATTTCTCTCATAGAAGTCATACTTCTATTTTTCTTTACACTTATAAACTCATTTATAAGTCGTTCAACACATTGAACTATTTTCTCCTTTATAGAAGTCATACTTCTAATTTTCCTTACGCTTATAAACTCCTTTATAAGCCGTTCAACACATTGAACTATTTTTACTTCTCATCGGGATTTACAAAGCTAGTACTTGTGTGGCACTCAATGGTTCATTGATACAACTAGCCGTGGGTTCACATCTCCATGTGATTCGGACTAAACATGTCCTTATTCGAGCATACCCCAATTGCTCCATTCTTACTTATCAACTCCTTGATAGTAAGAACGTCAGAACTCAAGTCTGATAGTACCCAACCAATCACGTTAAACGCCTAGCAGCATCGCTTACGTGATTCCCTAGGTATCACATGATAGTGCCTGCAAGAACCATTCAATTATGGTTAGCGTACAGTACGGTCCCTTCAACTCATATATCCCGATCGATTCGACAACCATTGGTTTATCGAGAGTTGTCAATGAATCGATACTATGTGTCATGTCGTAGTTGCATCGATGGTGTAATCTATGAAACCCCTTTCATAATTACAACCATACTCTGGCCAGATATTTCGATCTACATACACATGATAACACATAGGATATCCATACCCGAAGGTAAGCGGTGAATCCCCGACTACAATGCATCGACTCCTATGTGTTTCGACAGAACACCCAACCTTGCCACCTGATGACCCCATGAGAGTCGGTAAACAAGTCAAAGTGTAATTCTAGCACATAGAGTCTCAATGTTGTCCCGGGTCATAAGGACTAATTCTGTACAACCATAAACCAGGACTTTTCCACTCGATAAGTGAGAACCACTTGGAAAGTCCTTTTATGGAGGGTTGTTCAGTGCACTCTACAAGGAGCACCTATCTGCATGTTCGGACATCACAATGTCCCCTACCAATGAAACATGGTACTTACATCGCAGATACTAGTCTCTAACTCGAGCGGCCTATATCCTTCTTAGTGGCGGCTGAATCGACTAGGAACCGTTTAGAATATACAGTATTACAAATATGAGTTTCATGATACTCATCATATGAGCATCTCATATTCTTTCTACTATTTGTATATTCAAGGGCTTTATCTATGCAGCTAGCATGGGTATACAGATAAAGATTTGCCAAAGTAATAATTTCAAATATTATTAAAATAAAGACTGCTTATACATAGAGTTTCATTGTGAACACTCGGCCAACACTTGGCTCGACGGGCACCTACTCTAACAATTAAATCCGGTCGCCAGTTACCGGTCCGGTCGCCAGTTACCGGTCAGCTCAGTTCAGTTCAGTTCAGTCAGGGACCACTTGCGTAGACCATAATCTCAACAGAAAATTATTATATGCTTTTTTCAGTACAAGGCTCCAAGGAGCAACATTTTCACTATGATTTTCAGTTCAGTTATGCACGTATTATAATTTCTCATGACAAGTTATTTTCACTTTAGGCCTCATGACATGATATTTTTATCACATACAAATTTTATTATATTATTTACTCGTTATTTACGATATATACATGCCGAGTCTTTTGACTCACTAGACTTCATTGTTGTAGGGACTAATGATGTCGAGACCGAGGGTGGGGACCAGTGAGTTAGCTTGGGTCGGCAGTAGTGGAACCCGAGAACCTCATTTTTTCAACATTTATTATTTTATGATCATATATTTTTATCTGTCGTTGAATTAATTTTTACGGTTATTTTGAAAACATTAAATAATTCCGCTGCCATTTTGAACCTTTAACTTTATTTATCAATTTAATTATGAATGAGGCCTTTTATTTATTTAAAGAGAAAATTTTCAATTTTTCCGCAAATTTTCAACACGAATTTTCGGGCCATTATATAAAATTTATGATTTTAAGTTAAAGATTTTACGAATTTTTTTTCATGCTTTTGAGAGATTTGAGAGGTTAGTATGGGCTATACTCTTCAAGTATTTATTGTTTTTTTTGTTGGTAAAACGATTTACGATTTTATGTTTGTCTTTTCCCTTTTGATTTTATAGTACTAGTTGGATGTTTTATTTTAAAAATGATGACACGATATTTTAAAGTATTTCTATATAAGTATATTTTTAATTATGAAGATAAAGGTGAGAAAAAAAATAATTCTAGTACTTTTTAAGAAAACGAATAAGCAGACGTTTCAGTTTGTATCAGAGCAAAGGTCCTGTAAAAGGTTGTGCCACCATCAGTGCCGGGAAGCTCGGTCGTCAAGCCTCAATTTGTAAGTTTACATGCTTTATATGATTTATATGATGTTACCTGCATAATTAAATAAATTATATGTTTATGTAACATGTTTAACAGCTCATGATAAAATATGATTTATATGCTCTGGAATTTTATACGTGATACGATATGAAATAACAAATTATTTGATTTTAACGCATGTTGGCTTTGTGGTGGAATTGGACTATATCGATTTTTGGGTTTTAGTATTGACGTTATACTTTTTGGATCATAAGTTAATCATGAATATTATGAATATTTTGGGATACGTAGATTTTTCTAAGAAAATACTGATGATACATGGTTACTAATTGAATTAATTTTTGGGTTTTACTCATAAGAAATAATGATTCGAGGATTTGCAAGGCTTGAGAATAAGAAAATGTATTAATTTGGATTTTAAGTTTAATGAAAAGGTAATACTGGTTATGGGAAACCCGTAGAAAAGAATTAAGAATGTCAAGAACTTATGGGTTAATAGTAGGATTTTCGAAATTAAGAATCAATTAAGATAATTTTTGAGGAAATTAAGAATTGATTTGCAATGGTTAAGGAATGGGAACTAGTTTAACAATAAGCGAAATTGAATGGGTTGAATGATAAGATTTTTCGATGATTTAGACTTTTAAGATATTTGGAACCTTGGGATATCTTGGTTTTAGTATTATAAGAAATTTTAATCAAGGTTTTTAAGAATGAATCAATATTGGGCTTGAAAAATCTAAACGTTAGCGAATGCGTTTGGGATTTTAAGATTGAAATTTGAAAAGTTGATGAAAATTTGGGTATAAAATAAGAAAAATAATATACAATAAGTATGGTCATCCATATTTTAATATTGAGAATCGTAAGAAAGTTGAAATTCGAGGTTTTAACAGTAATAGCACTAAGTCATTTGGTCTTTTTAAGTTGCGATTTGAAATAAGGATTTAGAAGATAAAATTAATTGGGATCAAAGAGACGTAAGGACATGCTAGAACTTAAGTTTTAGCAGAGTAGCACAGCGGAAGCATGGATTTTGGGATACAAGAGCTAAGTACAAACTTTAGGTTATTAAGGATAAGCGAATTTCGAGGACGAAATTCAATTTAAAGGGTGAAGATTGTAACGCCCCGAAAATTTAAAGGTCCACGCAAACCACATGCATGCAATTATTAAATTCTTTTGTATTTTAATTAAATGTTTTAATTGCATGAAGTATTATGTTGTGCATATTTACATGTTTAAATATATTTTCTACATTGTTGCATAAAAATGTATTTTAAAGGTTATTCGAGTTGCGATCGAAGAACGGAGACCGAGGACTGAAAAACGTAAAATATTTTATTAAATAATTTTTTTAATTATTTAAAATATGATTGTGGTTTTTTCTTATTTTTAAAAAATATGGGGTTTTGAGATGATTTAATACGCCGGGACGTAAATTTTATCGGTGTTGGTTTTTCAACAAAAATACGAACTTTTTTGCAATCCGGATATTTAATTCACAAACTATTTTTACCAAAACTATTTTAATATTCTAACTAAATCCTAATCAAGACTAATGGGCCTAAATTGTTGGCTTAATAGGCCTAAAGCTTGTTGGTATTTAATTAGTATATATAATGTATTAAGTCTCCTAAAACCCTACAATTCTACACAAGACACACGGACACTTTCTGAAAACTCCAGCCTAGACTACACGGCACACACATGCTTAGTAATTGAAGAAATTTTCGAGTATTTGCCAAGGAAGATTCAAGCCAAGGTTTTTGCTCCGTTCTTCGACGTTGTCAACGAATAATCGGGCGTTAATTACGCAAAGGCACGCCTATTCTTTCCTTCAAAACCATCATCACATCATAGTATTGTTTTCATGAAAGAAAAGTTACAAAACAAATAACACTTTCTGTATTTTCGTTTTTGCATGTATCATGAACTTTTCAAGTATGAATTTCAATCCAAACTGTGTTGTTATTTGTGTTAGAGGGGCTGCCATGATCAGGACATGTTTAGACATTGTTTTACATGAGGTTAGGGTCCTAAGATAAGCCACAAACATGCACAAACCAAACACACTCAAAGCTGAAGCAGGTTGCTGTCATGGGGAAGCATGGGGTTTGGTTTTTTCGTTACAAGGGCTAGGGCTTGGTTGGCTCGTTCTAGGGGCTATCCAAGGTCGTGAGTGAGTCAGGGAGAGAGTCCTAGCCATGCTAGGACTCGCTCTCAAGGGCTGGGAAGGAGTCATAGCAAGCTAGGACTCCACCCGAGAATCAAGGGAAAAGCGTGCAGGGTTCTGGTCTTGTGCAGGCTTATGGGCGCGGTCCAGGGGGCCTGGGATGGGTTAGGACGAGTCCTTAGGGCCCTTAGGGGATGCACAACAGGTTGGTTTGGTGGCTGGATTCGTTGATAGGGGCAGGGAGGCTTGATCAAGAATCCTTGTCCTCGGCCAGCTCATGGTAGAGGAGTAGGGTGTTCGTTTTTGTGGTTTGAAGCGTTTTCCTTGGGATCTTATAGGCCCAGTAGGATACTTTAGGATGTTGGTTAAGTTTTGAATCGACATGGTTTGGGGATAACTCGTGAAAATCGAAAGTTGGCTCGGGGTCGAAGATTTTGTGTCAATTTAGGGTTTTTAACTCATTAAAATTGAATAATGGCTCACGGGGGTCGAGTCGTGGTTCATAAGGGATAAAAAATATAAAAAAACTAAATTTAGAATTTAGAAATTTTATATTAAAGTTTGGGATTTTTCGGAATTAAAACGCTTTCAGAAACGTCCAATTATGAATTTGTTAAAAAGCCTCGTTTTTAAGCTAAATAAAATTATGGGAATTTTAATTTAGGCTCAAATAATTATTTGGGACATGTTAGATTCAAGAAAATCAAGAAAACGTCAAAAACGTAAAAACGTCTCGTCCAGGAGTAAAATTGTCTTTTTACACCGGAAAATTGGTAAACGTCATGGCAGTGTCCTGAATGCTGTTTTATATGCTAATATGATTATTTTCAAGGATTATGGATGTTTATATGTTCATATGTCAATTTTAAAATTTATGGATTTTTAAGATGTTAATATGTTTAATGTTTAATGATTTAATATGCTAAAACGTTATTTTAAATGTCTATGATTTTTTATGATTTAATTATGGGTATTTAAAAGACATGTTGCATGCTTGATTTCAAAATAAAAATGATATTATATGTGTAATGCCCAGATTCGACGACTGTCGTCACTGTATCAAAACGGGTCTTTCCAGCGTGCTTATGTCCTCACTCACACGCACCCTAAGAAAGTTCGCAGGAGGTCACCCATCCCAAAATTTCTCCAAGTCAAAGACGCTTAACTTTGGAGTTCTTATGTGATGAGCTACCGAAAAGAAGATGCACATTCTTTATATGAGTAGTACAAATCAAATCTTTTAAGCCCTCTTCAATGTACAATCCATTACATTGAACAAGCTCTGAATCCCTCTCATTCGGGTGTGAGATCGGTTCATTCATGTTCCCGCCACCTAGAAGCCTGCCAGGAGCCTCTCATTGTCCGTGCAACCTCATGGCATCGGCGATCACGCCCCGTCTCTTCGGCCCCGGGTCTCACATGCCCACCAGCTTCCGCTTGGTTCGTCCTTGAACCACACCGTACTAGGAGAGGTCGGCTCTGATACCAACTATAACGCCCTAGATTCGACGACTGTCCTCACTGTATCAATACGGGTCTTTCCAGTGTGCTTATGTCCTCACTCACACGCACCCTATGAAAGTTCCCAGGTTGTCACCCATCCCAAAATTTCTCCAAGTCAAGCACGCTTAACTTTGGAGTTCTTATGTGATGAGCTACCGAAAAGAAGATGCACCTTCTTTATATGAGTAGTACAAATCAAATCTTTTAAGCCCTCTTCAACTGTACAGTCCATTACATTGAACAGTCTCGGAATCCCTCTCATTCTGGTGTGGGATCGGTTCATTCATGTTCCCTCCACCTAGAAGCCTGCCAGGAGCCGCTCATTGTCCGTGCAACCTCATGGCACCGGCGACCACCCCCCGCCCTCTTCGGCCTCGGGTCTCACAATCTGCATGTTTTTATTAAGTGATGATAACATGTTGAAGGATGTGAAGGGATTGTGACTAACACGATGATATGTTAGAGATATCGTGAGGGTTATGGTCTCATTGGGAGCCCGACGATTGTATTTCCTTGGATACGGATATGTATATGTATATGATGATATGTTAATACGTAAGGCCAGTGCCCAGTTGACCGGTGAGAGTGTTGCTGGTGTCCCCCGCCGCCCAGTACTGTGGATACATGTAGATGGATCCATCGCCCAACACGTATATGAAAGTCACAATCAATGATCTGAATTCAACAATCATGAACATGGACATGAATATGAACATGAATATGGATACGAATATGAATATGAATATGATTATGGTGTGATATGTTTATGTTTTGAAAATTTTTAAGTTTAAAGTTTATGCTTTATTAAGAAAATGATATTTTAAGTACAAGTATTTTTCACTGTTATATGTTAACTGTATTACGTACTACTCGTTATCAAAGATAGGACGTGTTGAGTCTTTAGACTCACTAGGTATGTTGATGCAGGTGATATAAATAACTATGATATTGGAGGTCTTGACGAGTGACTTGCTGGACTGTCGGTGCACATAACCCGAGGACCAGCGCTTCTATTTCCGCATTTAAAGTTTATGATTTAAAGTTAAAGATTTTTACGACATTTTATTTCATGCTTTTTGAGAGATTTTGAGAGGTTAGTATGGGCTATACTTTTCAAGTATTTTTTGTTTTTTTGGTTGGTAAAACGATTTACAATTTCATGTTTGACTTTTCGCTTTGGATTTTCAAGTACTAGTTGGATGTTTTATTTTAAAAATGGTGACAAGATATTTTAAAGTATTTATATATAAGTACATTTTTAATTATGAAGATTAAGGAGAGAAAAAATAAAAAATTTCAAGTACTTTTTAAGAAAACGAATAATCAGACGTTTCAGATTACATGCACTATTATTTCATTAGATCACATAGGATATCCACACCTGTAGGTGAGTGGTGAATCCCCGAATACAATGCATTGGATCCTATATGTGTCGCAACTGTACCCAACCCCACCACCTGATGAATCTCCTGGAGCAGGTAAACAAGTCAAAGCACAACCCTAACATATAGAGCCTCAGTGTTGTCTCGGGTCGTAAGGGCTAATGGTATACAATCATAAACACAGACTTATCCTCTCGATGAATGATAACCACTTGGAAAGTCCGAAGGAGGGTTGTTCGGTATAATCATCATATGACTACCTATCTGCACGTTTCGACATCTATATGTCCTTACCAAGAAACGCGGTGCACAACATTTGTAGAGGCCCGAAATTCGTACTTGAAAATTTACGGAAAAATTTGAAATTTTCTTTTTAAAGGTAAATAAATTGCCTCGAATGGAGGCCAAAAACATGAAACGCTCTTTCGAGAGTCATTTTGGCACATTGCACCGTAAATTCTCGTACGACCCCTAAACTTAACCGAATCACGAACGGCCAAGAACATGACCTTCCTAACTTGATTAGGTATTGTCCAGTCTAAGGGCATGGGCTAAAAGCCAACCAAGAACTCGAAACACACCTCTGAACCGCAGGTACAGTTGTTGTCAAAAATACAACAGCTGTTGGTGCGTTTCCTTGCTTCGTTTCCGAGACTATTTGCCATTGGGGCTTGAACCACCGACCAGAGCCTCTTACCAACATCCTAAGGTGTGGCTTGAACCATGGCTAAGGGCCCTAGGCCAGCCATAATCCAAGAAACAACCGAAACCAGCCACACGTTCCACCCGAGAACCAAATCTGCGCGTGCGGGGTGTCTTGCTTGTTTGCCGTCAGACGCCGAATCCAATGGCTATGATGTTAACCATGGTGCATGCTAGACATGCTAAGTGTTGCTTGAGTCATGGCTAAGGGCTAAAAGCCAACCACAACCCGCTTGGCACCATAAATTCGAAACACAACACACACAAGAACAACCAGAATTTTCAAAACCGAAGGGGTTGTTCTTATATTGTTTGAAAAGCGATGCAACCATGGACCAAGCCTTGAAAGGCCAACTTGGTCTTGTCTTAGAAATTAAAAGGAGATGTTATAACCATGGCTATAGCCCCTAGGGCATCCAAGATCAGAAACATCCAACTTGACAGCAAAACAAAGAAATCGAGACTCCATATGACACTAGGGATGAGTTGCTGCAATTTTCCTCTTCTTGCGTGCATGGGGCTTGAACTAATGGACCAACATAATCCTAACACACCATAGTACGTTTCTAGGTGCAGCCTTGGGAGCCTAGGGTCGAGCCAACCACCTGAAATCATCAAAACAGCCGAAACCGTGAAGAGCACAAGGAAGACAAGAAAAATCTGTACATGTTTCAAAAAATTATCTTGAACAATTTCGGTTTTTGCTTCATAATATCATGATCATGAAATGTTTAAAAATCATATTATGACTTGATTGAAGAGTGAAAGAAAATATAAACATGCCTTGGTTTGTTTTGAAAGAAAAAAAAACCAAACGATGACGTGGCGCGGCGGAAACGGAGTGTTCTTATTTTCTCACTTTTCTCTCTTATTTTTCCCTAGCTCACTCTCGATTTTTACTCTGCATATGCTCTGAATTTCGGTGAAAGGGAGAGGGAAAATGGTTAGGAGAAATGAAGGAAAGTCTATTAATTAAATGGGAGAAAATGGCAAGATCAAATCTTGCTTTCTTTGAATTTGTGAGATAAGGAATAAGAATGATATCAAAAGATTTGAAGGATTATTAAGGGGTGAAATTGGTCGATTATTGTGTCTAGGAGAAAGGGCGAAAATATTGCTTAATTATTTAATTGTTGGTGATTTAAAGGTGGGGAAAATTATCTACCAAGAAAGATTATGGAAGTGAATCAAGGAATGAGTTGTGAAACTAATTTAAATCTTTTAAAAGAAGGGGGTGACTGAATTTATGCTTAAAAGATGGGGTGGAATATTTCTTAATTAATAAATATTGGGGAATTAAGAGGTGAGAGATTTATCTCCCAAAAATGGATAAGGAAAGAATCAAGTGAAGGGTTGCCAAATATTTTAAATCAATTAAGGAGGGGGCCGAAATTTTGATAAAATAGGAGGACAGAATATTTCTTAAATCTTGTATTTTAATTCTGTAAAGTTTTATCTACCCATTAAATATTTAGTGAATTAATAAATTAATTAAGGAATAACATTCTCTTGCATGCATGGCTAAATCCTTAAATCTTAAAGGTAAATTTACTATCATGTTAAATTATAATTTCTTAAATAAAGTAAGTCTAGATTAACTTATCTCAATTGGTCACAAATTTTAATTTAGGTTTTTTAATTAATCATTGAAACCAAAGGAATTTATTTACTACTTATCTCTAATTAATTAGGTAAATTCTTAAACTTTCTTTAAACATCCTTTTACATTAAATTAACTAATTATTTATCTTAAATAATTTCTAGGAATGTTTTCTTACTATTAAGTTTTATCTCGAAACTCCAACTCCAGTCCGGCCTCACTTATTTAACCGAAAAGGTAACAAATAAACTACTGCGGAAAAAATAATTAAATTTAAAGAAAGGAATTTAAATTTTCATGCATGAAAATCATTTTAATTTAAATACTAGAAATTATGCATGGCTTATACGTAGTCTAATTTACGGGTTCTACAACTCTCCCCACTTAAAAGAAATTCCGTCCTCGAAATTAAAACTTACCGAATAACTCAGGATATCGACTCCTCATCTCTGGCTCAGACTCCCATATAGCTTCCTCCTCTGAATGATTAAGCCATGAGACTTTCACTCGCTTAACCAGTTTGTTCCAAAGCTTCTTTTCCTGTCTGTCTAAGATCTGCACTGGTCTCTTTTCATAAGACAGGTTCGGAGTGAGCTGCAACGGCTCAAAGTTCAAGACGTGTGAAGGATTCGCCATATACTTCCTCAGCATAGAGACGTGGAACACATTGTATACTCCGGCCAGATTCGGCGGAAAAGCAACACGATAAGCTAACGTCCCAACCCTGTCGAGGATCTCAAATGGTCCGATGAATCTCGGACTGAGCTTTCCTTTCTTCCCGAACTACATGACACCTTTCATAGGTGCTACCTTCACAAAAACATGGTCGCCAACGGCAAACTCTAGATCTCTCCTCCTCTGATCCGCATAGCTCTTCTGTCGACTCTGAGCAGTCCTCATCCTGTCACAGATCTTGACTACTACATCGGCAGCCTGCTGAATAATCTCTCGACCAAACTCTAATCTCTCCCCTACTTCATCCCAATGAACAGGATATCTACACTTACGGCCATTACAGTGCTTCAAACGGAGCCATACCAATAGACGCCTGGAAACTGTTGTTAAAGGTGAACTCTACCAATGTCAAATACGAATCCCAACACCCTAAAAGTCGATGACACAAGCACGGAGAAGATCCTCCAAAATCTAGATAACTCTCTCTGACTGCCCATCTGTCTGAGGGAGGAAAGCTGTGCTAAACAGCAACTTCATACCCACTGCTGAATGCAGACTCTTCCAAAATGCGTAAGTGAATCTAGGATATCGGTCAGACACTATAGAAACGGGAATACCATGAAGTCTGACTATGTCTCGGATATACAACTCTGCATACTAAATCATGGTGAAAGTCGTCTTAATAGGCAAGAAGTGCGCTGATTTGGTAAGACGATCAACAATCACCCAGATAGCATTTGATCCTCTGACTGACCTCGGCAAACCGATCACGAAGTCCATGGTAACATTCTCCCATTTCCACTCGGGAATAGGAAGAGGCTTGAGCAAGCCTGCTAGTCTCTGATGCTCTGCTTTCACTAGCTGGCACGTCAGACACTCGGATACAAAACGTCTGATATTCTTCTTCATACCGGGCCACCAATACAACAACTGCAGATCTTTGTACATCTTCGTACTCCCAGGATGAATAGAGTACGACGACATATGGGCCTCGGATAGAATCACTGCTAGGAACCCACATCATATCTCGGTATCTCACAATCCCATCGCTAACTGTATACCAGACACTGCCCTTGGCCTCATTCCTCTGCTTCCACTTTGCCAACTGCTCATCTGCTCACTGAATAATGCGAATACGATCTAGAAGAGAAGACTGAATCGTCAAAGTAGATAGACGGGGAACTCTACCTCGAGGATAAGTCTCTAGATCGAACCTCTACATCTCAGACTGAAGAGGCCTCGAAATCGCTAGATGAGCCATCACTGCGACTTTCCTGCTCAATGCATCCGCAACTACATTAGCTTTACCTGGGTGGTAGCTAATGTCACAGTCATAGTCCTTCACTAGCTCCAACCAACGCCTCTGACGCATATTCAGCTCTTTCTGCGTAAAGAAGTACTTGAGGCTTTTGTGGTCGGTAAAGATCTGGCACTTCTCTCCATACAAATAATGCCTCCAAATATTCAAGGCAAATACCACAGCTTCCAACTCTAGATCATGGGTAGGGTAGTTCTTCTCATGGATTTTCAACTGTCAAGAAGCATATGCTATCACCTTCCCATGCTACATCAACATTGCGCCTAGACCGAGCTTCGAAGAATCGATATACAAAACAAAGTCTCCGGGCCCTGACGGCATGGCCAAAACTGGCGCTAAGATAAGAGTTTTCTTCAAAGTATCGAAGCTCTTCTGACACTCATCGCTCCACACAAATTTAACATTCTTATTTGTCATTGAGGTGAGTGGGAATGCGATGGAGAAGAATCCCTGAATAAACTTCCGATAATATCTTGCTAGCCCAATAAAACTACGGATCTCTGATACATTCTGCGGCACAACCCAATCTCTGACTGTTGCGACTTTCGTTAGGTGTACGTCAATACCGTTGCTAGAAACGATGTGGCCTAAGAACGCCACCATCTCTAACCAGAACTCGCATTTACTGAACTTGGTGAATAACTTATGCTTTTGCAAGGTCTGCAAAATTGTGGTCAAATGTCTGCTGTGATACTCTTGATTCTTTGAGTAGACGAGGATGTCGTCTATGAATACTATCACGAACTGATCAAGATACGACTGAAATACGCGATTCATGAGATCCATGAAGATCGCTGGCGCATTCGTCAAACCGAACAACATCACAAGGAACTTGAAGTGGCCATAAAAAGTCCTAAAAGCAGTCTTGGAAACATCGGCATCTTTCACCCTCAACTGGTGATAACCGGAACACATATCAATCTTTGAGATTACCGAAGCTCCCCAAGATACGGCTGAAATACGCGATTCATGAGATCCATGAAGATCGCTGGCGCATTTGTCAAACCGAATGACATCACAAGGAACTCGAAGTGGCCATAAAGAGTCCTAAAAGCAGTCTTGGAAACATCGGCATCTTTCACTCTCAACTGGTGATAACCGGAACACAGATCAATCTTTGGGAATACCGAAGCTCCCTGCAACTGATCAAATAAATCTTCAATCATCGGAAGTGGGTATTTGTTCTTCACTGTAACCCTGTTCAACTCCCGGTAATCAATGCAAAGTCTCATCGTACCATTCTTCTTCTTCACAAACAAGACTGGGGCGCCCCATGGTTAAAAACTAAGTCGAAGGAACTCCTTGTCTAGAAGTTCCTGAATCTGATTCTTAAGCTCTGCCATCTCTGTCGGTGCTAATCGGTACGGTGCTTTTGAGATCGGAGCCGTACCTGGCATAAGCTCAATAGAAAACTCCACCTCTCGCTCGGGTGGCATATCAGAGACGTCCTCAGGAAAAACATCTAGGAAATCCCTAACAATCGGAACATCTGAGGCTGACTGACTGGGTGCCTCGGGGACAGATATAAAGGTCGCTAAAATGCCCGACACCCTTTATGCATGAGCTTCTTAGCCTGGACACAAGATATCAAATGCGGTAAATGAATGTACCTGTCTGGCTCAAATAAGAACTGCTCAATCCCAGGCAGTCGGACTAGAACAGATCTCCGCTGAAAGTCGATCAAAACCCTGTTCTTTAATAGCCAGTCCATCCCCAGAATGATGTCAAACTCTGGCATCGGCAGAACGATAAGAACCGCATAAACAAGATTGCCATGAAGCTCGAGGTCTATGTCTCGGATCACGTTGGTAGATGCCATCTCCTCACCAGAAGGCAATACAACTGAATAGGCTATATCTAGCCCAATGGTCTTGACCTTGAGAAAATTAGCAAAGGTCTTCAAAATGAATGAATGAGTAGCCCCTGAATCTATCAAGGCTTTCGTAGCTGAACCAGCTATAAAGATTCTCCCTGAAAGGTTAGAACGTCAAGCTGAACCCAATAGTTACAAGAACTAAACTTATAGACATGCAAAGGCCAGAGTTCTCCTAAACTAAATTCCCACAAATAACACTGATTAGAGCATGCAATCATATCATCAATTCTAAGTTCAAAACCTCAACCCGAAGCATAAATTCCCAAAACATTGAATTTCGAATATTAACTTAAAGCATTTAGATACCTTTCATGAGCATGGTGTCTGGGTTCGTCTCCGCTGCATGGAGAGCAAAGACTCTGCCTTGGGTAGCCAGACTCCTTTGTGGGCATTGCTGCAGCAAGTGGTCCGGACTACCACACTTGCAACACTTCCCGAACCCATACATACACGCTCCAGCATGGCGGCGTGTGCACCTAGGACAGACTGGGTGCTCAAAATCCTCGGGACTGCACGTCCCTGCTGCTGCTGCCGCAATCCTCTGTTCTTGAATGGGCCATTGAAAGGCCTCTTGTTCTGATGCTGCTGCTGAGGAGGAGGACGGTGTGGCATCTGGACTGGGCGCTTTCCCTGGCGGTCTCTCTCTATATCCTGTTGATCCTGCTCTGCAGCTAGAGCTCTGGAGACGGCAAAATCATAAGTAGTAGGGCCAGCCACCCTAACATCGCGGCGCAAGATCGGATGCAGACCATCTAAAAAATGCCTCAACTTTGCTCCAACATCATTCGCAATTAGGGGCACGAAATGGCAACCCCTCTCAAACTTACGGATGAACTCCGTAACAGTCATATCTCCCTGCCTCTGGGTCATGAACTCCCTGGTCAACATGGAACGCACCTCATCAGTAAAATATTTGGAGTAGAATACCTCTGTGAAGCGCATCCACCTCAGTGTAGCCAAGTTCAGGGCTACTGATGCTCCTTCCCACCATAAGCGGGCATCTCCTCCGAATAGATAGGTGGCACAATGAACTCTGTCCGCATCTCCAAGCTCCATGAACTCAAAGATAACCTCGAGGGACTTAATCCAGCCCTCGGCAATCATGGGATTTGTCATCCCTGAAAACTCCTTTGGCCGCATCTTCATAAACCTCTCATAAGTAGCATCGGGCCCTGTCGGCCTGGCTGTCACAGCATTGTTCCCCGCAAACTGTGCGAAGAACCGAGTCATCTCAGCTAGCATATGGGCATTCATGTCAGGTGGAGGGGGTGGAGGTTCGTTCCTCTCTTGCCTCTGTTCCTCCCTGTCCTCTTGGCGAGTCTCATCATCTCTCGTACGCTCAAGAATGCGTCTAGGAGGCATACTGTTCCATACATAACCCATACGTAACTAACATACATAATCTCTATTATTTATTTAAATTTAAATAAATACTGCATAATCATAATCTTGACATAAAGTATTTCATGAAAACATGCTATTAAAATATCTCATGCTTTAAACAAAATACATAAACGTAAAACTTACAGACCGAAGACGTGACTTCGTGAGCTTCTCGAGATCAGTAGTAGTACAACCCTTTACAAGAACATAGGCTCTGATACCAGCTGTAGAGGACCGAAATTCGTACTTGAAAATTTGCGGAAAAATTTGAAATTTTCTTTTTAAAGGTAAATAACTTGCCTCATTCATAAAATAAACAGAATAAAATTTTAACGTTTAATGTAACAGCGGAATAAAAGTTTAAATGTCAAAATAGTAGCGAAAGTAAATATCTGTTTCAAAACAACAACTTAAAATAATTCATCGTACTAAAATGAGTTTGCATAAAATAATAAATAAACTGATAAATGAGGTCCTCGGGTTACAATTACTGCCGACCAAAGATGGCTCACCGGTCCCTGCCCTCGGCTCCGACCTCATCAGTACCAACAACAATCAAGTCTAGTGAGCCTAAAGACTCAGCATGTATATATCGTAGATAACAAGTAAATATATCATAAAATTTCATGCCGTATAAAGATATCATATCGTAAAGTGTACGTGAAAATATCTTGTCACGAGTAATTATAATACGTGGATAACTGAACTGAAAATCATAAGTGAAATGTTGCTCGATAGAGCCCTGTCATGAAATAGCATATAATAATTTTCTGTTGAGAATATGTTCTATGCAAGTGGCCCATAACGTGAAATGAATCGTCTGATCAGACTAAACCACAGTATACTGGGCGGTAGATATCTACTAATACATGAACATGAACTGAACCGGTCAGTGACCATCGGATGAAGTAATAATCCCATGATAAGCTGCAATCCCATGAACGTGAAGTGTCCACAAGCAATATCGCATATATCTCAAAAATGAACATTTTATATTTTTATGCACGTAATATAATTAAATGTCCTCTATGATTTTACCGAAAGGGTTGGATCGTTCCCAGGCTCGCTGCGACCTAAATCTTACATGAAAAACATGCAACTAACTTAACTTGACCAAAACTTCGTAATTTAACCCAAAACGAGACAATTATGCCTAATGACTTAGTGTTTAATTCATGACTCCGTGCCAACTCGAACCAACACCGAACAATCATTTTGTCATGATTAAAATGCACCTAAAATGATGAAATAATGCTCCAAAAATTTCAATACTTCGAAATTTGTGGAATGGAGGCCAAAAACATGAAACGCTCTTTCGAGAGTCATTTTGGCACATTGCACCGTAAATTCTCGTACGTCCTCTAAACTTAACCGAATCACGAACGGCCCAAAACATGACCTTACTAACTTGATGAGGAATGTACAGTCTAAGGCCATGGGCTAAAAGCCAACGAAGAACTCGAAACACACCTCTAAATCGCGGGTACAGTTGCTGTCAAAAATACAGCAGCTGTTGGTGCGTTTCCTTGCTTCGTTTCCGAGACTATTGGCCATTGGGGCTTGAACCACCGACCAGAGATTCTTACCAACATCCTAAGGTGTGGCTTGAACCATGGCTAAGGGCCCTAGGCCAGCCAAAATCCAAGCAACAACCGAAACCAGCCACACGTTCCACCCGAGAACCAAATCTGCGCGTGCGGGGTATCTTGCTTGTTTGCTGTCAGACGCCGAATCCAATGGCTATGAGGTTAATCATGGTCCATGCTAGAAATGCTAAGGTGTTGCATGAGTCATGGCTAAGGGCTAGAATCCAACCACAACCCACTTGGCACCATAAATTCGAAATACAACACACACAACAACAACCAGAATTGTCAAAACCGAAGGGGTTGTTCTTATTTTGTTTGAAAACCGATGCAACCATGGACCAAGCCTTGAAAGGCCGACTTGGTCTCGTCTTAAACATGCCAAGGAGATTTTCTAACCATGGCTATAGCCCCTAGGGCAGCCAAGATCAGAAACATCCCACTTGACAGCAAAACAAAGAAATCGAGACTCCATGTGACACTAGGGAAGAGTTGCTGTCATTTTCCTCTTCTTGCGTGCATGGGGCTTGAATTAATGGACCAATCCTAACACGCCATATTACGTGTCTATGTACAGCCTTGGGAGCCTAGGGTCGATCCAAGCACCTGAAATCATCGAAACAGCCGAAACCGTGAAGAGCACAAGGAAGACAAGAAAAATCTGTACATGTTTCAAAAAATTATCTTGAACATTTTCGGTTTTTGCTTCATAAAATCATGATCAAGAAATATTTAAAAATCATATTATGACTTGATTGAAGAGTGAAAGAAAATATAAACATTCCTTGGTTTGTTTTGAAAGAAAAACAAACAAAACGATGACGCGGCGCGGCGAAGACGGAGTGTTCTTCTTTTCTCGCTTTTCTCTCTTATTTTTCCCTAGCTCACACTCGATTTTTACTCTTCATATGCTCTGAATTTCGGTGAAAGGGAGAGGGAGAATTGTTAGGAGAAATGAAGGAAAGTCTATTAATTAAATGGGAGAAAATGGCAAGATCAAATCTTGCTTTCTTTGAATTTGTGAGATAAGGAATAAGAATGATATCAAAAGATTTGAAGGATAATTAAGGGTTGCACTTGGCCGATTATTGTGTCTAGGAGCAAGGTAGAAAATATTGCTTAATTATTTAATTGTTGGTGATATAAAGGTGGGGGAAAATATCTACCAAGAAAGATTATGGAAGTGAATCAAGGAATGAGTTGTCAAACTAATTTAAATCTTTTAAAAGAAGGGGGTGACCTGAATTTATGCTTAAAAAAATGAGGGGGTGGAATATTTCTTAATTAATAATTATTGGGGAATTGAGTTGAGGGATTTATCTCCCAAAAATGGATAAGGAAAGAATCAAGTGAAGGGTTGCCAAATATTTTTAAATCAATTAAGGAGGGGGCCGAATTTTAATAAAATGGGAGGAAAGAATATTTCTTAAATCTTGTATTTTAATTCTTTAGAGTTTTATCTACCCATTAAATATTTAGTGAATTAATAAATTAATTAAGGAATAACATTTTTTGCATGCATGGCTAAATCCTTAAATCTTAAAAGGTAAATTTACTATCATGTTAAATTATAATTTCTTAAATAAAGTAAGCCTAGATTTACTTATCTCAATTGGTCACATATTTTAATTAGGCTTTTTAATTAATCATTGAACCCAAAGGAATTTATTTACTACTTATCTCTAGTTAATTAGTTAAATTCTTAAAATTTCTTTAAACATCCTTTTACATTCAATTAACTCATTATTTATCTTAAATAAATTCTAGGAATGTTTTCTTACAATTAAGTTTTATCTTGAAAGTCCAACTCCAGTCCGGCCTCACTTATTTAACTGAAAATGTGTAAGGCCCGAGAAATTTATCCTGTTAATCTGAAATGATTCGACGATGATTATTATATTTATTGGTGATAATCGATATGATTATAGACGCATTGTATCGGACGGAAAAATGGGAAAATTCACCAAATACATGAGGAAGGCCGAAGCAATGGCGCACATGCGCGAAGAAGTGCGCGCATATGCGCGACATGTCCAGAACCTTTGGCGCATATGCGCGACGAAGTTGGCGCACATGCGCGGGAGGTACAGTAGGCTCGGCGCATATGCGCGAGAAAAATGGCGCATATGCGCGAGGCGATGATGTGCTGGTTCGAACAACCAGCGCATATGTGCGACTTTGTGCGTGCATATGCACGACTTTGTGCGCACGTGCAGAACATGCAATGAGCCATTTGTCGTCCATGCGTGTGTGTATATATACATATATATACAAAATCGATTTTTAAGAATTGGAAATCAGAAAATCCTGGAGAAAAGCTTTCAAATTCTCTCCGAAGCTTATAGTTACGATTTTGTGAAATCCGTCCGTCTGAGTTAGAATCCGAACACAGTACTGTGTTCCTGTCAGCGCAGGCTTCATCCGGACGTAAGTTTTATTACGTTTAGACAAGATTTGAAATTATGATATTGTCAGAATCTGATATGTTCATATGATGTTCTTGTCATGTTAGACATCGTATAATCGAAACCGGATTGAAGAACAGATACCATATGAAATTGTTATGATGTTTAGAGTTAAGTTGATTGAGAATTGATATCAGGATTGGAGTATTATCGAGTATGAGATATTAGAATTAATATCTGATCGATACGGTATTGTTGGGTATATTGATATTATACCGTTATGCCATCGATATTGAATTAGGTTAAATATTGAGCAGAACAGATTTAATTGGAGTAATGTATTGATATTATACTCCTCGATATTGTCATGTTAGATAGAGTATTGACAGACTTTGAGTTCGAGACTTCGACAGAGCCAAAGTATCAGAAAGAAAGGTATAAATTAATGTTGAGTTGGGATTGCACAACTCGAGTGAGGTTTGACTCGAGTCTCCCTAAATCACATACTTGCAATTATTGCATTGATATTTGCAATTGATGAGATTTATGATTGTAGTCTATTGATTTATAGCCACTGCATGTAATGACTGCTGATTCGCTAGTCATTGATTGAGTTGCTTAGATACTGACTGTATGTATTGATTTCTGAGTCGTTGAGTCAGAGGCTGATTCGCCTAGTCACCGGCTGATTCGTCGGGTTATTGACTGATTCGTCTTATTATAGGCTGATTCGCCTAGTCACCGGCTGATTCGTCTGGTGATTGACTGATTCGTCTAAACTTAAGCTGATTCGCTTAATTACAGGCTGAGTTGTCTGATTATTGGCTGATTCGCCTAATTACCGGCTGATTCGTCAGGTTATTGACTGAGTCGTCAATTCTGCGGCTGATTCGCCCAGACACTGATATATGAATTATATCGATGCCGTTTAGGATTGATTCATTCCTATCGACTGAGACTCGATATAATACCTATATCCAAACATCGGGATCCCTAGGATAGAGTTGAGTCGAGTTTGAGACGGCGCGTCAGTTGAGTCGATTCTGAGACGACGCGTCGGTTGAGTTGAGTCTGATATGACATGTTGATTTACATTGTTTATGCCATTCATGATTATTGAATTGATGATATGAATTTATGTTTCTGATTTGAGACATGTTATGAATACTTCTTATATGCTTTCGTATATGCTTTTATATGACTGCATGTTTACATTGTTTATACTGGGATATTTGTATCTCACCGGAGTTATCCGGCTGTTGTCTTGTTTTTTATGTGTGCATGACAACAGCTGGGGCTGAATCAGGGTCAAGAAGAGGATGAGAGAAGATTAGATAGCGTGGAGATCCGGGCTTCGAAGCAACATAGGATTCAGCACTGATATGTAGTTGAACCTAGCTGAATTCTTATAGATAACACAAGATTTGTATGTTCATGTTTAATATGTAATTTGATTTAAATTACATTACGTTTCCGCTTGGTATTTGAAAAAAAAAATTAGACACTGTTTTATAATTGATTAATTAGTCTTAAACATGATTAAGAACTTGATTAGCGTCCGGGTCCCCACAACAGGTGGTATCAGAGCCATAGGTACTAGAACCTAGAGTTCTTTAGATTGAGATAGAAGAGGCTAGTGAGCGGGGTAAATTGAGGTTTTCTTTCCTGCTTTTGAATGCTAGCATGTCTTACTGCGTTATATAATACATGTTACTTGACTTATCTGATTTGATTTTGTAATATGTATTATTGGGAACGAATCTGAACTGATTCTCGATCAGCAGTAAGATGATCGGAGGGGAGACTGAATTGAAACAGATGTGTTGGATTGGATTACTAATCATTTTGAGTTTCAGATATGCCTCCTAGACAAATCCCAGAACAGGGTAGTACATCGAATCCTCCAATGGATGTAACACCGACTCCAATGGAAACCTTGCTGAAGAGGTTTCAGTCATTCAAACCACCCACTCTGAAAGGTACTGAGACATCGGTCGAGTGTGAGAGTTGGTTAGGTAGCATTGAGTTGCTGTTTGATTCACTGGAGTACAGTGATGAGCGCCGGATTAAATTGATGGGGCACCAGTTGCTGGATGTTGCACAAAGCTGGTGGGTAACAATGAAGAGGGCCTTAAAGCAACGAGGTACGATTATTACTTGGGATGTGTTTAAAACTGAGTTTTATCAGAGATTCTTCCCAATATCGTACAGAAAGGACAAGGGGGCGGAGTTTGCCAATTTGAGACAGGGTCAGCTGAACATTGAAGAATATGTGACCAAGTTCTCTACCTTGTTGAAGTTTGCTCCTCATGTATCTGAAAATGACGAAGCCGTTGCTGATCAGTTCATCAATGGCTTGAATCCCGATATTTTTACATTGGTTAACACAAGACGACCGAATAACTTTGCTGATGCCATGAATAGAGCAAAGGGCGCTGAAGCAGGCCTGATAAGGCAGAGAGGAGCTGAATTTGTTCCTCCAGTGTCGAGACCACCGCAACCACCTCCCCGATTCGAGAGTGGCAGTAGCAGTGGTGGAACGAAAGATTTTCTGAAGGCTAGAGGAAAGCAGTTTAAGAAGTCTGGAGGTAGTTCTTCTAGCTCTAGTGGTTCTCAGCAGAGTTATACTGGCGTTTACTGCGGAAATTGTGGAGGGAGACATTCCACTGAGCAATGCCAAGGAGTACTTGGTAGTTGTCACTTCTGCAAACAACAGGGACATTTTGCCAGAGTATGTCCACAGAGGGATTCCCAAAGATTCCAGGGAGCTGAATCCGCGGGATCAGCGGCACAGTGGAGTAGACGATCAGCTGCCGTTCCTTCATTTCAGCCAGCACCATCTCAATCACAGCAGAGGCTAGGAGGAAGCCAGCCAGTTGGCCAGCCTCCTAGACAGCTGGCCAGAGTATTGGCTTTAACCGAGGAGCAGGCTCAGGAAGCACCAGATGATGATGTTGCAGGTAACTGATTTGTTTGATTATCCTGCAAATGTATTGAGGGATACCGGTGCTTTACATACTTCTATTTCTGAGAGATTGCATTGATGCATGCATTATCTGTTGAGTCCCTATGTACTGTAGTATTTGTTTCTTTTCTTTTGGGGAAAAGATCTTGTATCAGTGATTTCTGTTAGATCTTGTATACTACAGTAGAATGAGAATGAGATTGAGTTAGATCGTGTGGTAACTTGTATTGTACTAATGTTCTCTGATGTTGGGACTGCATTACTGATATTGACATGCTGACCAAGTACAGAGCTACCTTAGATTAGTTCCAAAAGATGGTGAGAATCAGACCTGAGATGACCAAGAGATGAATATTGTACGATAAGAATTCTAGACTGAGAATACCTTTGATATTCGTACTAGCTATGACTCGATTATTACAGAAAGGAGCAGAGTGACTCCTTATGTATTCAGTTGATTTACTTAAGCTGAGTCTATCGTTGGTTGATTTACCAATGATAGGAAAGTTATTGATGTTTTCCCCAGATGAGACGTCAGATCTGATTCCAATCAGGGAGATTGATTTTAGTCTTGAACTGATCTTATAAATTGTTGAAATTTTGAATCCTGACTGAGACAGATTGCATTTAGGATGTGTTATATCTGAAGATGATATGTTTGGTGATTTTACCAGAGTTAAACCGTGATTAGTCAGCTGAGGTTGACATCAGTGTCAGACAATTGCGGTTTATGAATTTAGCATGTTTGAATCTGATTGAATATTGATGTTATTCTGAATACGTGATTGAGACGGATTGTAGACAAGGGAGGTTATATTGTACCGTCCGAACCAGAGCTGATTTTTAAACGTTAGCAGTTCAAAAAGCTAAGTAGAATGTTTAGAACTCAATATCGATAGTCAGAACAGAGTGTCGATCAGAGTAATAGATATGTGATTGTGTATGTTGTATGAGATTGATTATTCTGTGATATCAGATGTGTCAGAATTGTACAGCAAAGCTTGATAGTGATAGTGATAGTTAGAGCCGAATACCAGGTAGGTATTTCCTCTTTAATTTATGTTATTAACTGATTTGTGTATATCAAATAGTTCGAATCAGAAAGAACAGATATTGTCAGAAGCTTACAGTCATGGATTCAGTGTTCAGTCTGATGATTGAGACTGTATTGTATTCGAACAGATAGTTGTGATATAGACATATGAGATCATTTATAACAGAAATGTATTGAAATGTTGGCAGACTTGTACTGATATGTCTAAATCGCTAACAAAAAAGATAGAAAGATAGAACTCAGAAGATTTATTAGAGAATTGTATAGTTCTAAATAGAAATGAGAGTACATTTCTATGGCTTTCGTAATGAAATTACCGCCATTTTCTTCAGATTGAGATATGATATGATTGTGATTGACAGATTGTTCAATCTATATCTATCAGTTTGTACCAGATAACATACAAACATGACCAAATGACATAGATCGATGTCAGAAAAGTGGTCAGAAAGATCAGAATGCCATAGTAGATTATGTCAGATTGTAATGTTGCTTGAGTTGTATTCGTGATAGAATATATCATGAACTCTCTCTTAGATTGTTTTACAGATTGACAGGCAGTCAGAATGGGTTATCCAGCTAGTGGAAGACCTTGGCACAGCTTTAGTGCTGGATGTTAGCACTATGCAGCTTTAGTGCTGGATGTTAACACTAATTGATATGACTTATTATCATGACATAACAATAGCTATCAGCTTATCAGATGGGTAATGAAATAGTTTTAGTCAGGACAATATACAGTGAATACTACAGATTTTTAATTCTTTTGAAGAAATTCGAAGGAAGATGAAGATAGTTCAGAAAGAACAGATGTCATAAACCAACATCGGATGATGATGATTGGTATTTGAGGTCGAGGATTGAATATGTCCTAGATCGAGAGCAGCAGATTTAACGATGGTTGGCTGTATTCGATCATTATAGACTATGGAGTGGTTTATACGGATGTTGTATAATCCACATGGCAAGATTGATTTTGTCAGAATTAAATTGAGAAGTATTATGATAATATATTTCATGAAGTCTTATTCCAGATTTGAAATCAGAGATTGATACAAGAAAAAGATTTCAGAATGGATTCAGTAAGATGAGAGTTTTGATTTAAAACTCTGTATACATTTTTTTCCTGATATATCTGAATTGATTACTTGCGAGTTCGAGGACGAACTCAGATCTAAGAGGGGGAGAAATGTAAGGCCCGAGAAATTTATCCTGTTAATCTGAAATGATTCGACGATGATTATTATATTTATTGGTGATAATCGATATGATTATAGACGCATTGTATCGGACGGAAAAGACGGGAAAATTCACCAAATACATGAGGAAGGCCGAAGCAATGGCGCACATGCGCGAAGAAGTGCGCGCATATGCGCGACATGTCCAGAACCTTTGGCGCATATGCGCGACGAAGTTGGCGCACATGCGCAGGAGGTACAGTAGGCTCGGCGCATATGCGCGAGAAAAATGGCGCATATACGCGAGGCGATGATGTGCTGGTTCGAACAACCGGCGCATATGCGCGACTTTGTGCGCGCATACGTGCAGAACATGCATGAGCCATTTGTCGTCCATGCGTGTGTGTATATATACATATATATACAAAATCGATTTTTAAGAATTGGAAATCAGAAAATCCTGGAGAAAAGCTTTCAAATTCTCTCCGAAGCTTATAGTTACGATTTTGTGAAATCCGTCCGTCTGAGTTAGAATCCGAACACAGTACTGTGTTCCAGTCAGCGCAGGCTTCATCCGGACGTAAGTTTTATTACGTTTAGACATGATTTGAAATTATGATATTGTCAGAATCTGATATGATTCGTAAATGATGTTCTTGTCATGTTAGACATCGTATAATCGAAACCGGAATGAAGAACAGATACCATATGAAATTGTTATGATGTTTAGAGTTAAGTTGATTGAGAATTGATATCAGGATTGGAGTATTATCGAGTATGAGATATTGTTGGGTATATTGATATTATACCGTTATGCCATCGATATCGAATTAGGTTAAATATTGAGCAGAACAGATTTAATTGGAGTAATGTATTGATATTATACTCCTCGATATTGTCATGTCAGATTGAGTATTGACAGACTTTGAGTTCGAGACTTCGACAGAGCCAAAGTATCAGAAAGAAAGGTATAAATTAATGTTGAGTTGGGATTGCACAACTCGAGTGAGGTTTGACTCGAGTCTCCCTAAATCACATACTTGCAATTATTGCATTGATATTTGCAATTGATGAGATTTATGATTGTAGTCTATTGATTTATAGCCACTGCATGTAATGACTGCTGATTCGCTAGTCATTGATTGAGTTGCTTAGATACTGACTGTATGTATTGATTTCTGAGTCGTTGAGTCATAGGCTGATTCGCCTAGTCACCGGCTGATTCGTCGGGTTATTGACTGATTCGTCTTATTATAGGCTGATTCGCCTAGTCACCGGCTGATTCGTCTGGTGATTGACTGATTCGTCTAAACTTAAGCTGATTCGCTTAATTACAGGCTGAGTTGTCTGATTATTGACTGATTCGCCTAATTACCGACTGATTCGTCAGGTTATTGACTGAGTCGTCAATTCTGCGGCTGATTCGCCCAGACACTGATATATGAATTATATCGATGCCGTTTAGGGATTGATTCATTCCTATCGACTGAGACTCGATATAATACCTATATCCAAACATCGGGATCCCTAGGATAGAGTTGAGTCGAGTTTGAAACGGCGCGTCAGTTGAGTCGATTCTGAGACGACGCGTCGGTTGAGTTGAGTCTGATATGACATGTTGATTTACATTGTTTATGCCATTCATGATTATTGAATTGATGATATGAATTTATGTTTCTGATTTGAGACATGTTATGAATACTTCTTATATGCTTTCGTATATGCTTTTATATGACTGCATGTTTACATTGTTTATACTGGGATATTTGTATCTCACCGGAGTTATCCGACAGTTGTCTTGTTTTGTATGTGTGCATGACAACAGGTGGGGCTGGATCAGGGTCAAGAAGAGGATGAGAGAAAATTAGATAGCGTGGAGATCCGGGCTTCGAAGTAACATAGGATTCAGCACTGATATGTAGTTGAACCTAGCTGAATTCTTGTAGATAACACAAGATTTGTATGTTCATGTTTAATATGTAATTTGATTTAAATTACATTACGTTTCCGCTTGGTATTTGAAAAAAAAATTTAGACCCTGTTTTATAATTGATTAATTAGTCCCAAACATGATTAAGAACTTGATTAGCGTCCGGGTCCCCACAACAGGTAACAATTAAACTACTGCGAAAAAAAATAATTAAATTTAAAGAAAGGAATTTAAATTTTCATGCATAAAAATCATTTTAATTTAAATACTAGAAATTATGCATGGCTTATACGTAGCCTAATTTACGGGTTCTACAACATCACAGATGCTAGTCTCGAGCTCAAATGACCTCTATCCATGTTTTAGGCGGCTGAATAGACTAGGAACGAATTTAGAATATGCTGTGTTTACAAATGAGTTTCAACATCGAATTAGGATTTATTTGTATTAAAGCATAATCAAGGACTTTATCTATGCTGATTGCATGGGTATACAGATAAAGTAAAACAAAATCATGAAAATTTAAATTATATTAAAATAAAGATTGTTTATTACACTTGAGTCAAAAAATTCCATAGCCAACAGTTGGCTTGCAGAGCATCTACTCCAACACATGGGCCATGTAGGCTGCTCTAAGAAGGTCCTAGGGAGTTTGTTCTAGGTTCTAGGATGGTTGGTTAAGGGCTGGTCCAAGCGGATAGGGTAGAAATTTTGGGGGGTGGCATGAGTTAGGGTTCAATCCACATAGGGCCGAAAATTTCAGTAGCCAATTTAGGTTGATCGAGGGCCTTATTTGGCTTGGTCTAGGTATTATTAGATATAATTAGGTATTATTAAGCCTTGGTCTGCGTTTGGTAAGTTTTTGTTAAGTTTCGATTCCACGCGAGTCAAAATCGGGATGTACATCTAAGTTTAAAAACAAATTGAGGAATCTATCGAAAAAATAAATTTTAAGCCTAAGGAATATTTAAAGGAGTGTTTTAAGGTAATATATTAAGTTTGTAATGATTTGAGACGTCGTTTCGAGGTCTAGGGATAAATATGGAAATTTATGCTCCTAGGGGTAAAACGATTATTTTACACCTAAAAGTTGTTAGATGTCCTGCCCTGAATCGTGTAAATAATGTTAATATGTTTATTTTAAATGTTTATGAAATTATATGATGAAACATTAATGCTAAAATAGATTTCGCATGCTTAGTGTAGAAGAAAAATGATTTATATATGTATGAATTTTTATAAGTGATGGAAATATGAAACGTTGAAGGAGGTGAACTAATTGTGACTCATACGATGATAAAATAATTATGATGATATGATAATATGTAAGGCCAATGCTCAGTTGACGGGTGAGAGTGTTGCAGATGTCCCAGCCGCCTAGTACTGTGGTTACACGTAGATGGATCCATCGACGTTCTGCTGATACGAAAGTCACAATTAACGATCCGAATTCAATAAAATGAAAAATATACTTATATGATCAAAGGAAATATGATATGATATGCTGAAAAGTAATATGATATGCTATAATGAAAGGAAAAATGTTTAAGTTTATGCATATTCAGGAAAAACTACTTTAAGTAAAAATATTTTCATTGTTGCATGTGGATTGTATATATATTACTTGTTATCATGGTAAGGGTTTGCTGAGGCAATAGACTCACAAGGTGTTATCGATGCAGGTGAGCATGATGTTGATGTTAATGGAGGACGTGATGGTTGAACTAACTGGGCCGAAGGTGCACATAACCCGAGGACCGTCGCAAGTTTTCCGCACTTATGTTTATGACTTACGCTAATGATTTAAATTACTTTTAACATTTTATTGCTTATGATGTTTTTGAGGGGTTTTTGAGAGGATGTTAGAGTTAAGTTTATTGTTGAAACAATGTTAGTTTATGTTGGTTGACGTTTTACGATTTTATGCTTTGAATTACTTTCTTTTAGATTTAAAAGAGTAGATGGTTGGTTTATTTTTAAATGGTGCAAAATTATACATAAAAATATTTATATATGTATTTATGTGTATGGGTTCGGCCAAATGGATGAGTAAAAATAATAATAAATTTCCTAATATATTTTAAAGAAAACGAGTAATGGACGTTTCATCCCCTTTTTATCCCAAGATTTTGCCCTAAATTGTGTTGAAACCCAAAAAAAATGTGCAGCCCTTGCCCTCCCATTCCAGCCCTTAACCGTGCATCTAAGAGTCCTTAAACCAACTGTAAATCGATCCCATACCGTTTATAACCTGGAAGCCCCTTCCCTTCACAAGAACCATCAAGAATCATGCAAGAAAAATCATGTTTTCCACGTATAAACCGTTAAAAACGAAAATACCATGATGCCTTGAGATTTTTCATGCAAGAAAACATTATCACACATAATATGATATGAATGACGAGAAAAGAAGGAATGAGGCGTGCCTTTGCATGATTCACGCACGAAGATTCAATTCTAGACGCGAAAGGACGTTGTCGGAGAGACGGGGGAAGATCTTTGCTGTGTAGTCGGCTTGAGTTATGAAGAGTTTTAGGCTTTAGAAACTCAATCTTTTGATATAAATAATTGGGTAGAAAACTAGGCCCAATAACCTTTGTATAATTAGCCCATTAGGTCCGTTATAAATAGGAAAAATATCTCGTTTACAATAGTTTTTGAAAATATTGACCGAGCCTCCAAAAAGTCCCTGTTTTCGTCCAAAATCGATTACAGTTTAAAATACGACTTGACATATATAAAACATCTCAAAAGAAACCATTTTAATACTTTCATATTTAATATGCCATATATTAAATAATTAAAAATAATCATTTAATAAAAAATGTTTTCTCTTCACAGTCTCCGGTCTCCATTCCTCGGTCGCATCTCGATTAACCTTTAAAACACAGTTTTTTTGCATTATAATAAAACAAAACCATATTTTAGACATGTAAACATGCCTACAACATTTAATTAATGCAATTAAAATGATTTAATTAAGCATTTTCCATTTTTCCTAGATTTGAATATAGTTGGATTATGTTATCACATTTTGGACCTTACAATTCCTCCCTCCCTTAAAAGAAGTTTTGTCCTCGAAATTAGAACATCGAATAACTCCGGTGTAACGTCCAAAACTAACCTACGTAAACCATGTGCATGTAAATGATTTAAATTTCTTACGTGCTTCGCATGATTGATTTTGAATGCTTACGTAATGAATATTATATGAATAAAGGCATGACTGCCTGAGTAAATGATTTAATGGCATGATTTCATGATAATTGTAGATTTTATCCGTATATTCGTTAATAGGCTGGGAAAAGGAAACCGACGACGACAGAGATAAAATAAATATTTTCAAGGTTTCTTAATATGATAGATTTTTCTAAAAATGATAGAGTTCAAATTATTTTACGAGACAAGCACGATTAATCCCGGAAGCGGGTCTTGGGATAATGATTGACTTTCTAAATATAAAATGCATTATTTTTGAAAAATAATTTTTATAAACTTTTATTTTTAATTAAATAGGTGTTATGGAGCCTAATTTAACTATTTTGAGTAGGCACAATTGCTCCTATACTTGAAAGCCCAAAACCCAAGTCCATTATAATACAAATTAAATCTATAAAAAAATACAAACCTAGGTCTTTTGAGACTCACGTCAGCCGCCCCGCACACACACCAACACACACTAAATTTCGATTAGTACGTAGGGAAGAAAGGTAGGATTCTTCGTCGCCCGTTCGTTCCTCTTCGTGCCCCTCGCCGACGATTGTATATTCGAGAGTTTTAAAATGCAAAGTCACATTTTCTAAACCTTTTGACTCATCATTCAAACCATAATATGCATGTTTTAATTATGTTTTGCATGAAAAATATTTACGTTGGATGATTTAATGAAACAACGATTATTTTCAAACGTTTGACGATTTTACACTTGTTTATTTAGCGTTACGATTTCCAAGTGATGTGCTGCCAATTTAGAAGGTTAAAGGACTATGAGAGTGTCGTGTATGAGTGAAACGAGGGCTGGACATGAGTTGGTAAGGGTTGTGCATGTTGGAGGGTTCTCGTCTTAGGGGGCTGTGCGTGGCTTGTGGTTCTTCGTGGAGTCGTGCGGTGCGAGTGAGGCTGGAAAGGCGTGGTCCATGAGGGGTCTGAGGGTGGTCCAGTGATGCTCCAAAGGGCTTGGGCTCAGTGGTGACTCGAGTGAAGAGTCCTAGCCGAGTAAGGGATCCTAGGCTCATAAGGGAGGGACTCGCATTGTTGTTGCTGGTGCAGGAGGCTTCAGCGTGGACCAGGGGATTCGGGGCTGGCTCGGTTGGGGTGAGACTATTCTAGGGTCGTCTAGGGTCCGGTGTCATTGATGGCTAAGTAGTAATAAGGGTCCTAGATCGAGAAGGAGTGCTAGGGAAACTAGGAGACTTGCGTGGCTCCTGCTCTTGCGAGTAGGGCTTGTGTGAAGTTTAGGGGCTGGTTAGATGGGTAAGTGTTGGTTATTAGGGTCCCTAGGTGGGCCGGTCACATGATGGTTTGTGGTGGCTCGGGCATGGCACGAGAAAACGCAAAAGGGCTCAAGGGAAGTGGCTTGGGATCGAGTTAGGGTTAAGGAGAAGAGAAAAAGGGTCGAGCCATGGTCCACGGGTGTCGGTTCATGGTTGACGAGGGTTTTAAGTAAAAAATTTCTATGTTTAATGTTTGGGATTAAAATATTCATGTTTGAATTAATTCGGGATTAAAATGCTTCACAAATTAATAAAAATGAAATTAAATCGAAATCCTCGAATTTACGCTAAATAAAAACATTAAAATTAAATCTAAGCTTAAATAATTATTGAGGAGGTATAGAGTCAATAAAAATAATAAAATGTCAAAATCGAGAAATTTTACGTCTATCGGCAAAACGGTCATTTTACACCTGGGTAGTACGAAAAGAGTTGGAATTGTCCTGAAGGGTAACACATGTTAAATGAGATATTAAGATTATTTTGATGAAACTGTGATATTTTATGATTTATTGTAAAGCTGTAAAATTTTGACTATAAAAATGTAATTTTTGGAAAGTCATGATATTTTAGGAAATAAAATGAAATGGAAAAATATTTTGAAGGATGTGAATTTATTGTGACAAAGGGATAGAGGATATGTGAGGGATCCGTTTTAAGAAGGAACAATAAACTTACAATTTTATGGGAATTGAAAGGGATCGGTTTTAATGTGTTCAAATGCGTAACGGAAGTTCAAAATGTTTTCAAGGCAAGAAAACCGAAATTTTAAAGGAAAAATTTCTTGAACACCTCATGTACTAGCATGTAACATATACAAAAACACAACTATGACATTGATAGGGTGTTGAGAAATCGTTACCTATCAATCTCTCAAGATTGATGATGGCTTCAACTTAGTTGATAAACAACTAAGCTCTTCAAGGATGACAATCTACAAGCCTCCCTTTGAACACTCCTTGTTCAAAAATCAAGCCCACCACCAATTAGGAAGATCCTCTCATATTTTGCACTATAAAATATATGAGGATTTTTCTTTGAGAAGTAAGTGTTTTCTCCAACAATTGAAGAAAAAAATTTAGGAGAAAAATGATGGTAAATTTCGGCCAAAGTGAGAGAGGGAAAGAGGTTGGAAGACTTTTCTTGGTCCTTGAAAAAGTTGAGTTAAGCATGTGCATGCCATGCCTTGGTTATACAAAAAGTTGTCTCCCAACTCTTCACCTCCCATGCATGCATTTTTATTTGATTTTTAATAATTAAAAAATCCATGGACTTAATTTAATTATCTCAAACAAATTTGAGACTAATTAAACATTACTTGAATTTACTCAAGTCACTAGTTGAATAATTATTTTACTATTGGGCTCTACAAGACCCAATATGATTTAATTAATTCAACACTTGAATTAATTTAATTATTTGGACTCTACTAGGCCCACTAGTGTTTAATTAATTCAACACTTGAATTAATTTAATTTAGTCCATAATAATGTTTATGAAAATCACAATTTTCAAATACATTATTTATTTGGCCAACTTTTAATTTAGGAACACTTCCACAAATTAAAAGTTACATTTCCCTCATAGAAGTCATACTTCTATTTTTCCTTACGCTTATAAACTCCTTTATAAGCCGTTCAACACATTGAACTATTTTACTTCTCAACGGGATCTAGAAAGCTAGTACTTGTGTGGCCCTCAATAGTTCATTGATGCAACTAGCAGTGGGTTCACATCTCCATGTGATTTGGACTAAACATGTCCTTATATGAGCATACCCCAATTGCTCCATTCTTACTTATCAACTCCTTGATAAAAAGAACGTCAGAACTCAAGTCTGATAATACCCAACCAATCATGTTAAACGCCTAGCAGCATCGCTTACATGATTCCATAGGTATCAAATAATAGTTCCTGCAAGAACCATTCAATTATGGTTAGCGTACAGTACGGTTTCTTCAACTCATATATCCCGATCGATTCGACAACTATTGGTATATCGAGAGTTGTCAATGAATCGATACTATGTGTCATGTTGTAGTTGCATCGATGGTGTAATCTATGAAACCCCTTTCATAATTACCACCATACTCTGATCAGAGATTTTATACTACATACACATAGGATATCCATACCCGAAGGTAAGCGGTGAATCCCCGACTACAATGCATCGACTCCTATATGTTTCGACAAAACACCCAACCTTGCCACCTGATGACCCCTTGAGAGTCAGTAACCAAGTCAAAGTGTAATGCTAGCACATAGAGTCTCAATGTTGTCCCGGGTCATAAGGACCAATGGTGTACAACCATAAACAAGGACGTTTCCACTCGATAAGTGAGAACCACTTGGAAAGTCCTTTATGGAGTGTTGTTCAGTGCACTATACCAGGAGCTCCTATCTGCATGCTCGGATATCACAATATCCCCTACCAATGAAACATGGTACTCACATCGCAGATACTAGTCTCGAACTCGAGCGGCCTATATCCTTCTTTGCGGCGGCTGAATCGACTAGGAACTGTTTAGAATATACAGTATTCCAAATATGAGTTTCATGATACTCATCATATGAGCATCTCATATTCTTTCTACTATTTGTATATTCAAGGGCTTTATCTATGCAACTAGCATGGGTATACAGATAAAGATGTGCCAAAATAATAATTTCAAATATTATTAAAATAAAGACTGTTTATACATAGAGTTTCATTGTGAACACTCGGCCAACACTTGGCTCGACGTGCACCTACTCTAACAATCTCCCACTTACACTAGAGCCAACTACCCATATGCTTCAAACCCATCGATTCGCGATACTTCTCGAATAATGGTCCAGGTAAAGGCTTAGCTAGTGGATCAGCAACATTATCTGCGGAGCCGACTTTGTCGATCGATATTTCTCCTCTATCCACAATCTCTCGGAGGATGTGGTACTTTCTCAATACATGTTTGGATTTCTGATGAGACCTTGGCTCCTTTGCTTGAACTATAGCTCCCGTGTTGTCACACAACACCGGGACAGGAGCAACTCCATTTGGAATGACGTCCAACTCTTGGAAGAAATTCCATATCCAAACAGCCTCCTTTGCTGCATCTGATGCAGCAAAGTATTCGGCCTCTGTGCTGGAATCCGTAGTACTGTCTTGCTTGGAACCCTTCCAAGAGACAGCAGCACCATTGAGCTTAAATAAAAACCCAGAGGTTGACTTTGAGTCATCGATATCGCTTTGGAAGCTAGAGTTTGTATAGACTTCCATTTCAGTTCTCCAGTCCATAGGCCAAGAACAACTTATTGGTCCTTCTCAAATACTTAAGGATTTCTTTCACAGCTATCCAGTGTGGAAGACCAGGGTTCGATTGATATCTACTCACTACATTTAGTGCGAAAGCCACATCAAGACGTGTAGATATCATCCCATACACGATGCTACCAATCGCAGATGCATAAGGAATGCTTGTCATCGCTGCTATCTCTGCATCAGTCTTGGGAGACATAGACTTGGATAGGGACACGCCATGACACATTGGTAGATGTCCTCTCTTGAACTCATCCATCGAGAACCGCTTCACGATGGTATCAATGTATGTGGAATGGGTGAGACCAATCAATATTTTTGATCTATCTCTATAGATCTGTATTCCCAATACAAAAGATGCTTCACCCAAGTCCTACATCGAGAACTTACTCGCTAACCATATTTTAGTTGATCGCAACATTCCTACATCATTCCCAATGAATAGAATGTCATCAACATAAAGCACCAGGAATGTCACAGCACTCCCACTTACCTTCTTATACACACAGGGTTCCTCAGGATTCTTAGTAAAACCAAAATCTTTGATTGTACTATTGAATCTAAGGTTCCAACTTCTAGATGCCTGCTTTAGACCATAAATAGATCTCTGAAATTTGCATACCATATGCTCACTTCCGACAGATGTAAACCCTTCAGGTTGAGACATGTAAATCCCTTCCTTAATATCCCCATTAAGAAAGGCTGTCTTGACATCCATCTACCATATCTCATAGTCATACCATGCAGCTATGGCTAGCAATATCCTTATTGACTTAAATATTTCAACTGGAAAAAGGTTTCCTCAAAGTCAACTCCTTGTCTTTGAGTATATCCTTTTGCCACCAATCGCGCTTTGAAGGTCAATACCTTCCCATCCTCCCCAAGTTTCCTCTTGCAAATCCATTTACACCATATGGGAACAATTCCCTCAGGTGGATCCACGAGATTCCACACTTGGTTCGAATGCATGGAATTCATCTCAGATTCCATCGCTTCAAGCCACTTGGATGAATCGACATCAGATAACGCTTCCTTGAAGGTCCTTGGATCACATCCATGGTTAGGCTCATCATGGCCTTCTTCAAGAAACAGACCATACCTCATAGGTGGTCTCGAGACTCTCTCGGATCTTCTAGGAGCTTGTATCTCCTCTCTTGGCTCTTCGGGTGTGGGTTCTATAATTGTGGATGTCTCTCGAACCTCTTCTAGTTTTATCATCTCCCCTTTTTCTATCTAATAGAAATTTCTTTTCCAAAAAAAGTTGCATTCCTAGAAACAAACACTTTTGTTTCTTGGGGATGATAAAAAAAATATCCAACTGAGTTCCTTGGATATCCCACAAAGTAACATAAAATGGATCGACTATCCAATTTATCTCCCACTACCTGCTTCACATAAGCAGGGCACCCCCATATTCTAAGATAAGAATATTTGGGCGGCTTACCCTTCCATATCTCATATGGTGTCTTGTCAACTGCCTTTGAATGAACATTGTTCAACAACAGTGCCGGTGTCTCAAGCGCATATCCCCAAAAAGATGGCGGCAACTCCGTGAACCCCATCATAGACCGAACCATGTCCATCAAAGTCCGATTACGACGCTCCGAAACACCATTCAATTGTGGTGTAGCGGGCGGAGTCCACTGCGAGAGAATCTCATTCTCCCTAAGATACTCTTGGAACTCAGCACTCAAGTAATCACCACCTCGATCCGATCGAAGTGTCTTGATGCTTCGTCCTAACTGTTTCTCTACTTCACTTCTGAATTCTTTGAACCTTTCAAAGGTTTTAGACTTGTATTTCATCAAATACACATACCCATACCTCGAAAAGTCATCGGTAAAGGTGATGAAGTAGGTATGTCCATGCTTAGTGGTGATGCTAAGCGGACCGCACACATCGGTATGGATCAAATCCAATAACCCTTTGGCTCGCTCCACATGGCCCTTAAAGGGAATTTTGGTCATCTTTCCTTTCAGACAGGATTCACAAGTCGTGAGAGCATTAATACCAGACATATCAAACATGCCTACTCCCACTAGCTTGTTTATCCTTCTTAGGGAAATATGTCCTAATCGAGCATGCCATAATTGTGCCGAATTTAGAGTATCTTGTTTTCGATTGTTTGTTGTTTTTATAGCCTGGACATTGTATAGTGGAATATCTTTCAATTTTAAGGTGTAGAGATCGTTTTCAAGTTCTCCAGTACCAATTAAACATTCAGTCTTGTAAATGTTGCAACACCTTTGCTAAATAAACAAGAATATCCATTTTTATCAAGCATAGAAATGGAAATAATTTTTTTCACCAAATCAGGTACAAACAAAACATCTCTTAAAATCAACTTCAAATCATTGTTCAACAATAAGTAAACATTTCCCATGGCCTTGGCAACAACTCTTGCTCCATTGGCCAACCTCAAGAAGGTCTCACCTTCCCTAAGTCTCCTACTTCTTCCCATCACCTATAACTCATTACAGAGATGTGAGCCACAGCCGGTATCAAATACCCAGGAAGTAGAGTTAATTGAAATGTTTACTTCAATATAGAACATACCGTTTCTAGAACTCCTCGGGGCAAGATATTCCCTGCAACTACGCCTCAAATGTCCAGGCTTCTTGCAGTGATGACAAATATCAACAGTCTTGTCAGCCTTGACTGGTATGGCTGCCACAACAGGACTCGGAGCTAGCCTCTTCAAGGGCACGTTCTTCTTGGGACGTTGGAAAGAACGCTTCTTTCCCTTCCCACGTGGGTCAATCTTCGTACCAGATGAGAACCCACATAAAGAACCGACTTCTCATCATTCATAGAAGCCTGCATATAACACTTGGCTTTCAAGTCATGGTCACACCATTCCTTGTAAGTCTGTAATTCCTCAGGAGTGCAGTCAGTCGGAGCCTCAACAGGGGACGACTTAGTAAGTGTATACGCTATCCTTTCCGAATTCAAGATGATTTTCAGATTTCTTAGCAAATTGAGGTAATTAGGTCTTGTTAATATCTTTTTGTCGAGTATTACATATAGCGAATTGGGAATCGAAGACATTGTCAAAAAGTATTGTAGAGTAAAACAGATAAATGTTAATGACTATTTTAAAATATTTAGTAAGATATGAAGTATAGACTTTTACTTCATAAATTTTTACTCCCACTATTTTGACATCTTTCACTACCCTCTAGTGAAAACGGGAAACTTCTTTCCTCAGTAGGTACGCAAGGTCCAATTAGCGAATTATGATCCCGAATAATACAGCGAATCACAATTCCTAAAAGGCAGTTTTCCAATTGCATCACCATGCAACCCTCTACGTAAACTTTTGTCTCACGCTTGATTAGGACCCAATAATATGACGTCGTTCATCTTTACGTGTCAAGCCTTACCCATCGATTTTGAACCTTAATGGATGGTCGCCAAGAGTTCCCTCAATAATATGAGCCGAAATCATGGGAGTTCCACGTAGTTCACATCACCATGTCAATGGATGTCACAGCTTTCCGGCACCCAGTGACCCCCCAATAATATGAGTCGAGCCTCGAGCACGGGTAGCGTTCATCATGCACCCATTGTCGATGGAAGACATGGAAATTATAAACAAATTTATAATTCCCTTTTCAAGCTTGATATTATGTCACGCTCCGAGCTCGGGCCCGCACATGCGTGACTGCACAATGGGTTCTATAGCAACTACTTCGTATTCGTCCTCGCTTTACGAAAATGATTAACCCAAGTTGCTATAAAAGTCCATTGTAAGCCATTATAAACTCATTTTAAATCTTTGATTTTTTCGATGTGGGACAAGGGTATCACAATCACCCCTCCTTCAGAACGCGACGTCCTCGTCGCGGCCTGACCCCTCGATCAGCCAGCACTGAGAATCTAGAGGTGGCTCCTACAGGTTCAAGAGGTGGCTCCCGTCATGTAGCACTTTGCCCCGCAGGTTCTAGAGGTGGCTCCCATGCACGTAGCACTTTGCCCCGCATAGCACTTATTTCCCGGTGTTCCATGCCAGTGACCGGCTCTGATACCATTCTGTCACGCCCCGAGCTCGGGCCCGCACATGCGTGACTGCACAATGGGTCCTATAGCAACTACTTCGGTGCCATCATTCGCACGGACAATGAGCGGCTCCTGGCAGGCTTCTAGGTGGAGGGAACATGAATGAACCGACCCACATGGGAATGAGAGGGATTCCGAGACTGGGCAATGTAATGGACTGAACAGTTGAAGAGGGCTTAAAAGATTTGATTGGTACTACTCATATCACGAAGGTGCATCTTCTTTTTGGTAGCTCATCACATAAGAACTCCAAAGTTAAGCGTGCTTGACTTGGGGCAATTTTGGGATGAGTGACCTCCTGGGAAGTTTCCCAGGGTGCGTGTGAGTGAGGACATAAGCACGCTGGAAAGACCCGTCTTGATACAGTGAGGACAGTCGTCGAATCTGGAGCGTTACAATTGGTATCAGAGCCGACCTCTCTTAGTACGGTGTGGTTCGGGGACGAACCAAGCGGAAGCTGGTGGGCATGTGAGGCCCGGGGCTGAAGAGGGCGGGGGGTGATCGCCGGTGCCATCAGTCGCACGGATAATGAGCGGGTCCTGGCAGGCTTCTAGGTGGAGGGAACATGAATGAACCGACCCACACGAGAATGAGAGGGATTCCGAGACTGGGCAATGTAATGGACTGAACAATTGAAGAGGGCTTAAAAGATTTGATTGGTACTACTCATATCACGAAGGTGCATCTTTTTTTCGGTAGCTCATCACATAAGAACTCCAAAGTGAAGCGTGCTTGACTTGGGGCAATTTTGGGATGGGTGACCGCTTGGGAAATTTCCCAGGGTGCGTGTGAGTGAGGACATAAGCACGCTGGAAAGACCCGTCTTGATACAGTGAGTACAGTCGTCGAATCTGGAGCGTTACATATTAATTTTGAATCTTATTCAAAATGAGGGTTTTTAATTTTGAAAGGTCTTATCATTAATTTTATTTCAAAGCTCGCCATGTTTGATCGTATGTTTGCCGGATTCATGTAACTTTGTTATTATCATAAGAATAATGCACATACTCATTATTTATAACATATCATGCATATATTATAAACAGTAAACAAAACAAGGATGATCAATCTCCCCAAAACTAATGGCTCGTGTGAGCTAAACACGGGCCAAGGTCCAATCCTAGGGAAATGCATGGGATGCAAATGCAACTATTACATTAGCTTTCAATATTTAAATGTCTTCGATCTCCATAATCATCATGGCCACCATCTTCCAATCTTGATCATCCACTATACTAATATTTACAAATAAATATCAATGGCAAATAGGGAAACATCTCATGGGGGGTGGGAACGGGACATAAACCAAGCCCACTTTATAAATTGAAAATTATTACAATCATTCAACACAAAATATCCTAGCATACATCTAGCAAATTGGTCTTGGGCTTTTGATCATCCTTCATGTATAATATCACATATCATACACCATCAATTAATTATCACAATAATTAATTGATCCAATATTATATATCTTGATCCAATTACTAACCGACACGATTATAAACTAAATTAACAAAGTATACAAACACCTTTGTCTACTTTCTAATTAATTTATTTATAACCGAATTTCTTGTAAATCACAATTTACTATAACCTTTGTCCAACTTCAATTAATTATTTCATGAGAAAATATTTGCAACTTTTGTAAATTTAAACTTAGGGGCCTAAAAAATCATTTTTCACCAAAAACATTTTGGCTCATTTAAATTCACAAATATGTTAGCCATCTAATGGCCCAAGAACTCAAGATCCATGACACTTTGATATTTCAAAACACCTTTTGAAAACCCTAGTCGTCATCACCGTCGCCGGATTCCGGCCAACAAAACATTTGTTAACCCCTCACATGGCCTTTTATTTTGTTGCAAAAATCATCTCATACGGTTAGAAATCGACCTCAATATAATATCATGTATATGTTACAAAAACTAGTACCCTTAACTCATGATACCACTTGAAAGAGATCTGTTTGAAGGTGTTCAAATGCACAACGGAATTTCAAAATGTTTTCAAGGCATTAAAACCGAAATTTTAAAGGAAAAATTTCTTGAACACCTCATGTACTAGCATGTAACATATACAAAAACACAACTAAGACATTCATAGGGTGTTGAGAAATCGTTACCTATCAATCTCTCAAGATTGATGATGGCTCCAACTTAGTTGATAAAAAACTAAGCTCTTCAAGGATGACAATCTACAAGCCTCCCTTTGAACACTCCTTGTTCAAAAATCAAGTCCACCACCAACTAGGAAGATCCCCTCATATTTTGCACTAAAAAAAATGAGGATTTTTCTTTGAGAAGTAAGTGTTTTCTCCAACAATTGAAGAAAAAAATTAGGAGAAAAATGGTGGTAAATTTCGGCCAAAGTGAGGGAGGGAAAGAGGTTGGAAGACTTTTCTTGGTCCTGGAAAAAGTTGAGTTAAGCATGTGCATTGAAGAAAAAAAATTAGGAGAAAAATGGTGGTAAATTTCGGCCAAAGTGAGGGAGGGAAAGAGGTTGGAAGACTTTTCTTGGTCCTTGAAAAAGTTGAGTTAAGCATGTGCATGCCATGCCTTGGTTATACAAAAAGTTGTCTCCCAACTCTTCACCTCCCATGCATGCATTTTTATTTGATTTTTAACAATTAAAAAATCCATGGACTTAATTTAATTATCTCAAACAAATTTGAGACTAATTAAACATTACTTGAATTTACTCAAGTCACTAGTTGAATAATTATTTTACTATTGGGCTCTACAAGACCCAATATGATTTAATTAATTCAACACTTGAATTAATTTAATTATTTGGACTCTACTAGGCCCACTAGTGTTTAATTATTCAACACTTGAATTAATTTAATTTAGTCCATAATAATGTTTATGAAAATCACAATTTTCAAATACATTATTTAATTGGCCAACTTTTAATTTAGGAACATTTCCACAAATTAAAAGTTACATTTCCCTCATAGAAGTCATACTTCTATTTTTCCTTACGCTTATAAACTCCTTTATAATCCGTTCAACACATTGAACTATTTTACTTCTCAACGGGATCTAGAAAAGCTGGTACTTGTGTGGCCTTCAATAGTTCATTGATAGAACTAGCCGTGGGTTCACATCTCCATGTGATTTGGACTAAACATGTCCTTATATGAGCATACCTCAATTGCTCCATTCTTACTTATCAACTCCTTGATAACAAGAACGTCAGATGTCAAGTCTGATAGTACCCAACCAATCATGTTAAACGCCTAGCAGCATCGCTTACATGATTCCCTAGGTATCAAATGATAGTGCCTGCAAGAACCATTCAATTATGGTTTACGTACAATACGGTCCCTTCAATTCATATATCCCGATCGATTCGACAACCATTGGTATATCGAGAGTTGTCAATGAATCGATACTATGTGTCATGTTGTAGTTGTATCGATGGTGTAATCTATGAAACCCCTTTCATAATTACCACCATACTCTGATCAGATATTTCATACTAAAAACACATAGGATATCCATACCCGAAGGTAAGCGGTGAATCCCCGACTACAGTGCATCGACTCCTATATTTTTCGACAAAACACCCAACCTTGCCACCTGATGACCCCTTGAGAGTCGGTAAACAAGTCAAAGTGCAATGCTAGCACATAGAGTCTCAATGTTGTCCCGGGTCATAAGGAGTAATGGTGTACAACCATAAACTAGGACGTTTCTACTCGATAAGTGAGAACCACTTGGAAAGTCCTTTATGGAGTGTTGTTCAGTGCACTCTACCAGGAGCACCTATCTGCATGCTCGGACATCACAATGTCCCCTACCAATGAAACATGGTACTCACATCGCAGATACTAGTCTTGAACTCGAGCGGCCTATATCCTTCTTAGCGGCGGCTGAATCGACTAGGAACTGTTTAGAATATACAGTATTCCAAATATGAGTTTCATGATACTCATCATATGATCATCTCATATTCTTTCTACTATTTGTATATTCAAGGGCTTTATCTATGCAACTAGCATGTGTATACAAATAAAGATGTGCCAAAATAATAATTTCAAATATTATTAAAATAAAGACTGTTTATACATAGAGTTTCATTGTGAACACTCGGCCAACACTTGACTCGACGTGCACCTCCTCTAATAGGAATATCGTGAGGGAAAAGGCCCAGAGGGAGCCCGACAATCAGATTTTCATATTTTTATGCTGGTGCCTAGTGCCCGTCTCCATGCGCAATAGTGAGCTAAAACTGATCAGTCGACCAGAGGATAAAAGGTTAGTCACTTTCAAGGATCGAACTTCACCCAAAATGATAAATGATGAAAAGCTTTACGATTTCATGAATTTACGATATATGATTAAATTTATATTAAATAAAAATATGATTTTAATGCATGTATATGTATTATTTGTTACTCATTTTTAGGACTTGCTGAGTCATTAGACTCACTAGGTTTGAATGTTGCAGGTGATGATGATATTGAGGGAGGCGCTGACGCTTGAGTGGATCGAATACGACAGTACACTCCCAAGGGATTTTATTTTCCGCATTACCTTGTTAGTTAAAAGTTCTAAAGGATTTTTGTTATGGATTTTATTAGAGATTTTATGTTTTGTTTCAAAGTTAGTTTTTATTATGTCCAAGTAGAAGTCGAATTTTGGTAATTAACGATGTTTAGGGATTTTATGTACTCGAGATTTAAATGTAAATTATTTTGAGTTATGGAAAATGTTAATTATTTTGAGTTATGGATACCTGGTTATTTTAATTATTGGTTTTTGAATTAATGGAGAAAAAGAAAAAATATTAGTGGAATTTTAAAGTAAAAAGCGAGGGTCGTTACATCCAGGTATCCTTCCCAGTTTCCCAAGTACTTGCTCCTGATAAGGCGTGCATCATATGTTCCTGCAACAAATTTATTCTCTTTGTGACCACGTTTTGGAGGAAATCCATGCAGTTTGTGAACACTTTTTGATCTTGGAAATGAGCTTGAATCGTCAATCGGTCCTTTTTGAACTGATCTATTTGGAAAAATAGTGAAGTAATATCCTTCGGGACTTGCTGTAAACTCTTGAGAGTCTTTTCCTTTATAGAATCAATCTTTAAGGTGTACAACAGCTGAGTTGATTTGATGTCAGAGATGGAGGAGATCACATCGTGAAAGTTGGATTGAATTTCTTCGATCATAGATTAAGTGTCCATTGGTATTAGGAGACAAAGCTGCAGATGATTCAAGTTCCTTCTCCTTGTCTTCTTGATGAAAATTTACCAAGGCTCTATCATTTGATTCAGTCACAACAATGACCATTTCTGAAATTTCTTCTGGTATTGCTTCATGTTGTAGTTCTTGAGGAAGGAAGAAAGAAAGTCGGAGGATCAATTGAGCTAGAAGGCTCGTCGGTTTGTTTATTAGCTGAGACTGTAGCTTATAGCTAGCTGTTCAGTTTGCACTTCTTCAGTTTGTTCCATATGCATTTGAGCCATGTCACTGTCAGCTAGCACTTCTTGTTCAGTCGTAGCAGCTGACTGAACTAGTTCTTCCTTTTGTTGCAAAACAGCCTCTGCAGCTAGTTGTTCAGTTACGTTCGGTTCTTCCGCTTTTATGGTAGATAAAATATTCAGTTGAATATCAGTGGCGACTTATTGTATGACTTTGTCGATATTCGACAATGGCGACTCAACATCAGTGTAGAGCTGAAGATCTGTAGTAGAGGATGGAGGAACTGAATGTGTTGGTTGATCATACTTAGAGAGAGGAGCAGTTGCTGGCTCAGTTGATTCAGCAACTGGTTCCTGGGATTGCTCTGGATATGGAACTGATTGTTCAGCTTTCTCTTCAGAGGAAGGACTCGCAGCATTTTCTTGAATAATCAACTCCTGATCAATTTCTCAACTCTTTATCTTCATCTACAGTGATCGAAGATCTGTATCCAGTTGATCATGAACTACTTTGTAATTGAAAGCAGTCGGGCTAGTTGGATCATAGTTTTGGCGGAGGTAAGTGATCAGTTGGGCAAGCTTCTTGAAACGTACCAGATCAAAGAAGTATGCCTTCCTTTCCAGTGCTTGAACAATTGATGCAGCCTTGACCACCTTCAACACTACAGTTTCCAAAGCAATAAATTTCTTCAAAATTGCTTTCTTCTGTAACTGCTTCGCAAAAACTTCCATTCGAAATCTTACCAACTCATTGTAAGTTTCCAGCTTTGATTGAGCAAACTCATTGACCTCGTTCCAAATCAGGTCGATGTGAATTTGAATTGAGTTTGTTGGTCGGGGCTCTTCAGTCAACTTGCCATTCGCTTTTGGGTCAGTTAGGACATGAGAGATACTCAGTCCTGATGCAGTTGCATCTATTTTCTCCCATGACTACTCTTTTTGGTTTAGCAAATGAGCATTGATGGAGATCATTGGATCTTGGACTCCTGCTGATTTTTTCTTATCACCTGACTTGGTGATAATCTTCTTAGATGGAAGAGTTGGAGGAGGTAAGTGACCCTTAGTTGAATACTCGACTGGAACGACCCTTAGAGGTATGGTGTTGAGAGGCTGTTCAGCTCGAATAAGTGTCAATCGATCAGCTGAAATTGTGTTCAGACCAGCTGCCGGTTTGGTCCTTGAGAGTTCTTGGATTCTTTAGGATTTTGGGAGAAGGAGTTTTCTCAGAATTAGTCTCACTGACAATCAGTTTCCTTTTGATTTTCTTCTTCTAAGTTGTCTTCTTTACTGATTTGGGAGCATCCCGTGTCCCAATCTCCTTCTTCACTTTGATAAATTGCTCAAGGTGACATGTCCGGCTTGACCTTTGGCAGCTGAACACTCTTGGCATTGAAAATATTGAATTTGGATGACTTTTCAGACGATTCATCCACCAAACTGTTGTTATTTAATAGATAGCTGAGTTGTATAACATATCCCTTGGGCTGTTTGGATGTTTATATCATGTTCTTCAGGATGGAAAATATGATGGCTGACCAATTTAGTCTGCGTCCAGCCATAATTGCAGACATCACCTGGAACTTTTCCATGGTGAGAGCAGCAAATGAACCGACTTTAGCAAGTAGTCCCTTGGCTACGATGTCAGCCAACAGCTGAATATCAAGCTTCAGCTCTTTGTCCGGATCAGAGACCTTGATCTTGTGTCCTTTTGCAGATAATAGCGTCTGCATTTCCTCCACATCAGATGTTTTGACCTCAGAGATATTTGTCAGGCCATCAGAAGGCAGTTGGAAAAGATTGCTGAAAGAATCTTCATCAATGGTCAACAGTTGACTATTCATGGTTGTAGTGATTTTTCCATCAGCAGAGAAGAAACCATTGGCATCTAGATTTTGAATTTCTTTGGGATAGATTTCATGAGACAATAGTCCCAGAAAGTTCTTCAGTCCAGCTGCTTCAAGTTTGAGAAAGACAACCTTGATAGCTTCTTCCTTGACAGATAGAAATGAATCAAAATCAATAGCCATTACGTTGAGGATGTAAGCTGGGACTTGATTTGCCATTGCTGATAGTTAGAATATCTGCGAGAAAAAGCTCTGAGTATTTGATTTGCTCTGAGATTTGTAGTGCGTGTAAAGAAACTGAAATGAAGCGGGTTCAATTTCTTATGTTTGTGACTGTTCAAATTTTTGGACATGTGTCAGTCCAAGATAAAATTGTGTGTACGTGCGGTGAAATCGTGAAGAGAAGTTAATG
>NW_027331720.1:0-13686 GCF_022965805.1 Primulina eburnea
ATGGCATGCCTAGGACTATTGTTTCTGGTCGCGATGTTAAATTCTTGTTACTTTGGAAGACTTTATGGGCTAAACTGGCACAAAATTGTTGGTTTTCTACTACTTGTTATCCTCAAACGGATGGACAAACTGAAGTTGTCAATAGAACTTTGGGAACACTTTTGCGTGCTATATATAAAACGAACTTGGATTGACATTTCTATGGACTTTATTTTGGGGTTGCCTAGGACTAAGAAGGGTAGGGATTCTATTTTTGTTGTTGTGGATAGATTCTCTAAGTTGGCACATTTTATAGCTTGTCATAAAACCGATGATGCTTCAAACATTGCGGATTTGTTCTTTAGAGAAGTCGTTAGGTTGCATGGCATGCCTAGGACTATTGTTTTTGGTCGCGATGTTAAATTCTTGAGTTACTTTTGGAAGACTTTATGGGCTAAACTGGCACAAAATTGTTGTTTTTACTACTTGTCATCCTCAAACGGATGGACAAACTGAAGTTGTCAATAGAACTTTGGGAACACTTTTGCGTGCTATTCTTAAAAAACTTGGATTGACATTTCTATGGACTTTATTTTGGGGTTGCCTAGGACTAAGAAGGGTAGGGATTCTTTTTTGTTGTTGTGGATAGATTCTCTAAGATGGCACATTTTATAGCTTGTCATAAAACCATGATGCTTCAAACATTGCGGATTTGTTCTTTAGAGAAGTCGTTAGGTTGCATGGCATGCCTAGACTATTGTTTCTGGTCGCGATGTTAAATTCTTGTTACTTTTGGAATACTTTATGGGCTAAACTTGGCACAAAATTGTTGTTTTCTACTACTTGTCATCCTCAAACGGATGGACAAACTGAAGTTGTCAATAGAACTTTTGGAACACTTTTGCGTGCTATTCTTAAAAAGAACTTGGATTGACATTTCTATGGACTTTATTTTGGGGTTGCCTAGACTAAGAAGGGGAGGGATTCTATTTTTGTTGTTGTGGATAGATTATCTAAGATGGCACATTTTCTAGCTTGTCATAAAACCGATGATGCTTCAAACATTGCGGATTTGTTCTTTAGAGAAGTCGTTAGGTTGCATGGCATGTCTAGGACCATTGTTTCTGGTCATGATGTTAAATTCTTGAGTTACTTTTGGAAGAATTTAAACTTGGCACAAAATTGTTGTTTTCTACTACTTGTCAACCTCAAACGGATGGACAAACTGAAGTTGTCAATAGAACTTTGGGAACACTTTTGCGTGCTATTCTTAAAAAGAACTTGGATTGACATTTCTATGGACTTTATTTTGGGGTTGCCTAGGACTAAGAAGGGTAGGGATTCATTTTTTGTTGTTGTGGATAGATTATCTAAGATGGCACATTTTATAGCTTGTCATAAAACAATGATGCTTCAAACATTGCGGATTTGTTCTTTAGAGAAGTCGTTAGGTTGCATGGCATGCCTAGGACTATTGTTTCTGGTCACGATGTTAAATTCTTGAGTTACTTTTGGAAGACTTTATGGGCTAAACTGACACAAAATTATTGTTTTCTACTACTTGTCATCCTCAAACGGATGGACAAACTGAAGTTGTCAATAGAACTTTGGAACACTTTTGCGTGCTATTCTTAAAAAGAACTTGGATTGACATTTCTATGGACTTTATTTTGGGGTTGCCTAGGACTAAGAAGGGTAGGGATTCTTTTTTGTTGTTGTGGATAGATTCTAAGATGGCACATTTTATAGCTTGTCATAAAACCATGATGCTTCAAACATTGCGGATTTGTTCTTTAGAGAAGTCGTTAGGTTGCATGGCATGCCTAGGACTATTGTTTCTGGTCGCGATGTTAAATTCTTGAGTTACTTTTGGAATACTTTATGGGCTAAACTTGGCACAAAATTGTTGTTTTCTACTACTTGTCATCCTCAAACGGATGGACAAACTGAAGTTGTCAATAGAACTTTGGGAACACTTTTGCGTGCTATTCTAAAAAGAACTTGGATTGACATTTCTATGGACTTTATTTTGGGGTTGCCTAGGACTAAGAAGGGTAGGGATTCTATTTTTGTTGTTGTGGATAGATTCTCTAAGATGGCACATTTTATAGCTGCTTGTCATAAAACCGATGATGCTTCAAACATTGCGGATTTGTTCTTTAGAGAAGTCGTTAGGTTGCATGGCATGCCTAGGACTATTGTTTTGGTCGCGATGTTAAATTCTTGAGTTACTTTTGGAAGACTTTATGGGCTAAACTTGGCACAAAATTGTTGTTTTCTACTACTTGTCATCCTCAAACGGATGGACAAACTGAAGTTGTCAATAGAACTTTGGGAACACTTTTGCGTGCTATTCTTAAAAAGAACTTGGATTGACATTTCTATGGACTTTATTTTGGGGTTGCCTAGGACTAAGAAGGGTAGGGATTCTATTTTTGTTGTTGTGGATAGATTCTCTAAGATGGCACATTTTATAGCTTGTCATAAAACCATGATGCTTCAAACATTGCGGATTTGTTCTTTAGAGAAGTCGTTAGGTTGCATGGCATGCCTAGGACTATTGTTTCTGGTCGCGATGTTAAATTCTTGAGTTACTTTTGGAATACTTTATGGGCTAAACTTGGCACAAAATTGTTGTTTTCTACTACTTGTCATCCTCAAACGGATGGACAAACTGAAGTTGTCAATAAACTTTGGGAACACTTTTGCGTGCTATTCTTAAAAAGAACTTGGATTGACATTTCTATGGACTTTATTTTGGGGTTGCCTAGGACTAAGAAGGGTGGGATTCTTTTTTTGTTGTGGATAGATTATCTAAGATGGCACATTTTATAGCTTGTCATAAAACAATGATGCTTCAAACATTGCGGATTTGTTCTTTAGAGAAGTCGTTAGGTTGCATGGCATGCCTAGGACTATTGTTTCTGGTCGCGATGTTAAATTCTTGAGTTACTTTTGGAAGACTTTATGGGCTAAACTTGGCACAAAATTGTTGTTTTCTACTACTTGTCATCCTCAAACGGATGGACAAACTGAAGTTGTCAATAAACTTTGGGAACACTTTTGCGTGCTATTCTTAAAAAGAACTTGGATTGACATTTCTATGGACTTTATTTTGGGGTTGCCTAGGACTAAGAAGGGGAGGGATTCTATTTTTGTTGTTGTGGATAGATTCTAAGATGGCACATTTTATAGCTTGTCATAAAACCGATGATGCTTCAAACATTGCGGATTTGTTCTTTAGAGAAGTCGTTAGGTTGCATGGCATGCCTAGGACTATTGTTTTGGTCGCGATGTTAAATTCTTGAGTTACTTTTGGAAGAATTTATGGGCTAAACTGGCACAAAATTGTTTTCTACTACTTGTCATCCTCAAACGGATGGACAAACTGAAGTTGTCAATAGAACTTTGGAACACTTTTGCGTGCTATTCTTAAAAAGAACTTGGATTGACATTTCTATGGACTTTATTTTGAGGTTGCCTAGGACTAAGAAGGGTAGGGATTCTATTTTTGTTGTTGTGGATAGATTATCTAAGATGGCACATTTTCTAGCTTGTCATAAAACCGATGTGCTTCAAACATTGCGGATTTGTTCTTTAGAGAAGTCGTTAGGTTGCATGGCATGCTAGGACTATTGTTTCTGGTCACGATGTTAAATTCTTGAGTTACTTTTGGAAGAATTTATGGGCTAAACTGGCACAAAATTATTGTTTTCTACTACTTGTCATCCTCAAACGGATGGACAAACTGAAGTTGTCAATAGAACTTTGGAACACTTTTGCGTGCTATTCTTAAAAAGAACTTGGATTGACATTTCTATGGACTTTATTTTGGGGTTGCCTAGGACTAAGAAGGGGAGGGATTCTATTTTTGTTGTTGTGGATAGATTATCTAAGATGGCACATTTTATAGCTTGTCATAAAACCGATGATGCTTCAAACATTGCGGATTTGTTCTTTAGAGAAGTCGTTAGGTTGCATGGCATGCTAGGACTATTGTTTCTGGTCACGATGTTAAATTCTTGAGTTACTTTTGGAAGACTTTATGGGCTAAACTGGCACAAAATTATTGTTTTCTACTACTTGTCATCCTCAAACGGATGGACAAACTGAAGTTGTCAATAGAACTTTGGGAACACTTTTGCGTGCTATTCTTAAAAAGAACTTGGATTGACATTTCTATGGACTTTATTTTGGGGTTGCCTAGGACTAAGAAGGGGAGGGATTCTATTTTTGTTGTTGTGGATAGATTCTCTAAGATGGCACATTTTATAGCTTGTCATAAAACCGATGATGCTTCAAACATTGCGGATTTGTTCTTTAGAGAAGTCGTTAGGTTGCATGGCATGCCTAGGACTATTGTTTATGGTCGCGATGTTAAATTCTTGAGTTACTTTTGGAAGACTTTATGGGCTAAACTGGCACAAAATTGTTGTTTTCTACTACTTGTCATCCTCAAACGGATGGACAAACTGAAGTTGTCAATAGAACTTTGGGAACACTTTTGCGTGCTATTCTTAAAAAGAACTTGGATTGACATTTCTATGGACTTTATTTTGGGGTTGCCTAGGACTAAGAAGGGGGGATTCTATTTTTGTTGTTGTGGATAGATTCTCTAAGATGGCACATTTTCTAGCTTGTCATAAAACCGATGATGCTTCAAACATTGCGGATTTGTTCTTTAGAGAAGTCGTTAGGTTGCATGGATGCCTAGGACTATTGTTTCTGGTCGACGATGTTAAATTCTTGGTTACTTTTGGAAGACTTTATGGGCTAACCATTGGCACAAAATTGTTGGTTTCTACTACTTGTCATCCTCAAACGGATGGACAAACTGAAGTTGTCCAATAGAACTTTTGGGAACACTTTTGCGTGCTATCTAAACAGAACTTGGATTGACATTTCTATGGACTTTATTTTGGGGTTGCCTAGGACCTAAGAAGGGGAGGGATTCTATTTTTTGTTGTTGTGGTAGATTCTCTAAGATGGCACATTTTATAGCTGTCATAAAACCGATTGATGCTTCAAACATTGCGGATTTGTTCTTTAGAGAAGTCGTTAGGTTGCATGGCATGCCTAGGACTATTGTTTTGGTCGCGATGTTAAATTCTTGAGTTACTTTTGGAAGACTTTATGGGCTAAACTGGCACAAAATTGTTGTTTTCTACTACTTGTCATCCTCAAACGGATGGACAAACTGAAGTTGTCAATAGAACTTTGGGAACACTTTTGCGTGCTATTCTTAAAAAGAACTTGGATTGACATTTCTATGGACTTTATTTTGGGGTTGCCTAGGACTAAGAAGGGTAGGGATTCTTTTTTGTTGTTGTGGATAGATTCTCTAAGATGGCACATTTTATAGCTTGTCATAAAACCATGATGCTTCAAACATTGCGGATTTGTTCTTTAGAGAAGTCGTTAGGTTGCATGGCATGCCTAGGACTATTGTTTCTGGTCGCGATGTTAAATTCTTGAGTTACTTTTGGAAGACTTTATGGGCTAAACTTGGCACAAAATTGTTGTTTTCTACTACTTGTCATCCTCAAACGGATGGACAAACTGAAGTTGTCAATAGAACTTTGGGAACACTTTTGCGTGCTATTCTTAAAAAGAACTTGGATTGACATTTCTATGGACTTTATTTTGGGGTTGCCTATGACTAAGAAGGGGAGGGATTCTATTTTTGTTGTTGTGGATAGATTATCTAAGATGGCACATTTTCTAGCTTTTCATAAAACCGATGATGCTTCAAACATTGCGGATTTGTTCTTTAGAGAAGTCGTTAGGTTGCATGGCATGTCTAGGACCATTGTTTCTGGTCATGATGTTAAATTCTTGAGTTACTTTTGGAAGAATTTAAACTTGGCACAAAATTGTTGTTTTCTACTACTTGTCAACCTCAAACGGATGGACAAACTGAAGTTGTCAATAGAACTTTGGGAACACTTTTGCGTGCTATTCTTAAAAAGAACTTGGATTGACATTTCTATGGACTTTATTTTGGGGTTGCCTAGGACTAAGAAGGGTAGGGATTCTTTTTTTGTTGTTGTGGATAGATTATCTAAGATGGCACATTTTATAGCTTGTCATAAAACCGATGATGCTTCAAACATTGCGGATTTGTTCTTTAGAGAAGTCGTTAGGTTGCATGGCATGCCTAGGACTATTGTTTCTGGTCGCGATGTTAAATTCTTGAGTTACTTTTGGAAGAATTTATGGGCTAAACTGGCACAAAATTTGTTTTCTACTACTTGTCATCCTCAAACGGATGGACAAACTGAAGTTGTCAATAGAACTTTGGAACACTTTTGCGTGCTATTCTTAAAAAGAACTTGGATTGACATTTCTACGGACTTTATTTTGGGGTTGCATAGGACTAAGAAGGGGAGGGATTCTATTTTTGTTGTTGTGGATAGATTATCTAAGATGGCACATTTTATAGCTTGTCATAAAACCATGATGCTTCAAACATTGCGGATTTGTTCTTTAGAGAAGTCGTTAGGTTGCATGGCATGCCTAGGATTATTTTTTCTGGTCGCGATGTTAAATTCTTGAGTTACTTTTGGAATACTTTATGGGCTAAACTTGGCACAAAATTGTTGTTTTCTACTACTTGTTCATCCTCAAACGATGGACAAACTGAAGTTGTCAATAGAACTTTGGGAACACTTTTGCGTGCTATTCTAAAAAGAACTTGGATTGACATTTCTATGGACTTTATTTTGGGGTTGCCTAGGACTAAGAAGGGTAGGGATTCTATTTTTGTTGTTGTGGATAGATTCTCTAAGATGGCACATTTTATAGCTTGTCATAAAACCGATGATGCTTCAAACATTGCGGATTTGTTCTTTAGAGAAGTCGTTAGGTTGCATGGCATGCCTAGGACTATTGTTTATGGTCGCGATGTTAAATTCTTGAGTTACTTTTGGAAGACTTTATGGGCTAAACTGGCACAAAATTGTTGTTTTCTACTACTTGTCATCCTCAAACGGATGGACAAACTGAAGTTGTCAATAGAACTTTGGGAACACTTTTGCGTGCTATTCTTAAAAAGAACTTGGATTGACATTTCTATGGACTTTATTTTGGGGTTGCCTAGGACTAAGAAGGGAGGGATTCTTTTTGTTGTTGTGGATAGATTCTCTAAGATGGCACATTTTATAGCTTGTCATAAAACCGATGATGCTTCAAACATTGCGGATTTGTTCTTTAGAGAAGTCGTTAGGTTGCATGGCATGCCTAGGACTATTGTTTCTGGTCGCGATGTTAAATTCTTGAGTTACTTTTGGAAACTTTATGGGCTAAACTTGGCACAAAATTGTTGTTTTCTACTACTTGTCATCCTCAAACGGATGGACAAACTGAAGTTGTCAATAGAACTTTGGGAACACTTTTGCGTGCTATTCTTAAAAAGAACTTGGATTGACATTTCTATGGACTTTATTTTGGGGTTGCCTAGGACTAAGAAGGGTAGGGATTTTTTTGTTGTTGTGGATAGATTATCTAAGATGGCACATTTTATAGCTTGTCATAAAACCGATGATGCTTCAAACATTGCGGATTTGTTCTTTAGAGAAGTCGTTAGGTTGCATGGCATGCCTAGGACTATTGTTTCTGGTCGCGATGTTAAATTCTTGAGTTACTTTTGGAAGACTTTATGGGCTAAACTTGGCACAAAATTTGTTTTCTACTACTTGTCATCCTCAAACGGATGGACAAACTGAAGTTGTCAATAAACTTTGGGAACACTTTTGCGTGCTATTCTTAAAAAGAACTTGGATTGACATTTCTATGGACTTTATTTTGGGGTTGCCTAGGACTAAGAAGGGAGGGATTCTTTTTGTTGTTGTGGATAGATTATCTAAGATGGCACATTTTATAGCTTGTCATAAAACCGATGATGCTTCAAACATTGCGGATTTGTTCTTTAGAGAAGTCGTTAGGTTGCATGGCATGCCTAGGACTATTGTTTCTGGTCGCGATGTTAAATTCTGATTTACTTTTGGAAGAATTTATGGGCTAAACTTGGCACAAAATTATTGTTTTCTACTATTTGTAATCCTCAAACGGATGGACAAACTGAAGTTGTCAATAGAACTTTGGGAACACTTTTGCGTGCTATTTTTAAAAAGAACTTGGATTGACATTTCTATGGACTTAATTTTGGGGTTGCCTAGGACTAAGAAGGGAGGGATTCTATTTTTGTTGTTGTGGATAGATTATCTAAGATGGCACATTTTATAGCTTGTCATAAAACCGATGATGCTTCAAACATTGCGGATTTGTTCTTTAGAGAAGTCGTTAGGTTGCATGGCATGCCTAGGACTATTGTTTCTGGTCGCGATGTTAAATTCTTGAGTTACTTTTGGAAGAATTTATGGGCTAAACTGCACAAAATTATTGTTTTCTACTACTTGTCATCCTCAAACGGATGGACAAACTGAAGTTGTCAATAGAACTTTGGGAACACTTTTGCGTGCTATTCTTAAAAAGAACTTGGATTGACATTTCTATGGACTTTATTTTGGGGTTGCCTAGGACTAAGAAGGGAGGGATTCTATTTTTGTTGTTGTGGATAGATTCTCTAAGATGGCACATTTTATAGCTTGTCATAAAACCGATGATGCTTCAAACATTGCGGATTTGTTCTTTAGAGAAGTCGTTAGGTTGCATGGCATGCCTAGGACTATTGTTTCTGGTCGCGATGTTAAATTCTTGAGTTACTTTTGGAAGACTTTATGGGCTAAACTTGGCACAAAATTGTTTTCTACTACTTGTCATCCTCAAACGGATGGACAAACTGAAGTTGTCAATAGAACTTTGGGAACACTTTTGCGTGCTATTCTTAAAAAGAACTTGGATTGACATTTCTATGGACTTTATTTTGGGGTTGCCTAGGACTAAGAAGGGGAGGGATTCTATTTTTGTTGTTGTGGATAGATTCTCTAAGATGGCACATTTTATAGCTTGTCATAAAACCGATGATGCTTCTAACATTGCGGATTTGTTCTTTAGAGAAGTCGTTAGGTTGCATGGCATGCCTAGGACTATTGTTTCTGGTCGCGATGTTAAATTCTTGAGTTACTTTTGGAAGACTTTATGGGCTAAACTTGGCACAAAATTGTTGTTTTCTACTACTTGTCATCCTCAAACGGATGGACAAACTGAAGTTGTCAAAGAACTTTGGGAACACTTTTGCGTGCTATTCTTAAAAAGAACTTGGATTGACATTTCTATGGACTTTATTTTGGGGTTGCCTAGGACTAAGAAGGGAGGGATTCTTTTTTGTTGTTGTGGATAGATTCTCTAAGATGGCACATTTTATAGCTTGTCATAAAACCGATGATGCTTCAAACATTGCGGATTTGTTCTTTAGAGAAGTCGTTAGGTTGCATGGCATGCCTAGGACTATTGTTTCTGGTCGCGATGTTAAATTCTTGAGTTACTTTTGGAAGACTTTATGGGCTAAACTTGGCACAAAATTGTTGTTTTCTACTACTTGTCATCCTCAAACGGATGGACAAACTGAAGTTGTCAATAGAACTTTGGGAACACTTTTGCGTGCTATTCTTAAAAAGAACTTGGATTGACATTTCTATGGACTTTATTTTGGGGTTGCCTAGGACTAAGAAGGGAGGGATTCTATTTTTGTTGTTGTGGATAGATTCTCTAAGATGGCACATTTTATAGCTTGTCATAAAACCGATGATGCTTCAAACATTGCGGATTTGTTCTTTAGAGAAGTCGTTAGGTTGCATGGCATGCCTAGGACTATTGTTTCTGGTCGCGATGTTAAATTCTTGAGTTACTTTTGGAAGAATTTATGGGCTAAACTTGGCACAAAATTGTTGTTTTCTACTACTTGTCATCCTCAAACGGATGGACAAACTGAAGTTGTCAATAGAACTTTGGGAACACTTTTGCGTGCTATTCTTAAAAAGAACTTGGATTGACATTTCTATGGACTTTATTTTGGGGTTGCCTAGGACTAAGAAGGGAGGGATTCTATTTTTGTTGTTGTGGATAGATTATCTAAGATGGCACATTTTATAGCTTGTCATAAAACCGATGATGCTTCAAACATTGCGGATTTGTTCTTTAGAGAAGTCGTTAGGTTGCATGGCATGCTAGGACTATTGTTTCTGGTCGATGTTAAATTCTTGAGTTACTTTTGGAAGATTTATGGGCTAAACTTGGCACAAAATTGTTTTCTACTACTTGTCATCCTCAAACGGATGGACAAACTGAAGTTGTCAATAGAACTTTGGAACACTTTTGCGTGCTATTCTTAAAAAGAACTTGGATTGACATTTCTATGGACTTTATTTTGGGGTTGCCTAGGACTAAGAAGGGAGGGATTCTATTTTTGTTGTTGTGGATAGATCTAAGATGGCACATTTTCTAGCTTGTCATAAAACCGATGATGCTTCAAACATTGCGGATTTGTTCTTTAGAGAAGTCGTTAGGTTGCATGGCATGCCTAGGACTATTGTTTCTGGTCGCGATGTTAAATTCTTGAGTTACTTTTGGAAGAATTTATGGGCTAAACCTGACACAAAATTATTGTTCTACTATTGTCATCCTCAAACGGATGGACAAACTGAAGTTGTCAATAGAACTTTGGGAACACTTTTGCGTGCTATTCTTAAAAAGAACTTGGATTGACATTTCTATGGACTTTATTTTGGGGTTGCCTAGGACTAAGAAGGGGAGGGATTCTATTTTTGTTGTTGTGGATAGATTCTCTAAGATGGCACATTTTATAGCTTGTCATAAAACCGATGATGCTTCAAACATTGCGGATTTGTTCTTTAGAGAAGTCGTTAGGTTGCATGGCATGCCTAGGACTATTGTTTCTGGTCGCGATGTTAAATTCTTGAGTTACTTTTGGACTTTATGGGCTAAACTTGGCACAAAATTGTTTTTCTACTACTTGTCATCCTCAAACGGATGGACAAACTGAAGTTGTCAATAGAACTTTGGGAACACTTTTGCGTGCTATTCTTAAAAAGAACTTGGATTGAAATTTCTATGGACTTTATTTTGGGGTTGCCTAGGACTAAGAAGGGGAGGGATTCTATTTTTGTTGTTGTGGATAGATTCTCTAAGATGGCACATTTTATAGCTTGTCATAAAACCGATGATGCTTCAAACATTGCGGATTTGTTCTTTAGAGAAGTCGTTAGGTTGCATGGCATGCCTAGGACTATTGTTTCTGGTCGCGATGTTAAATTCTTGAGTTACTTTTGGAAGACTTTATGGGCTAAACTTGGCACAAAATTGTTGTTTTCTACTACTTGTAATTCCTCAAACGGATGGACAAATTGAAGTTGTCAATAGAACTTTGGGAACACTTTTGCGTGCTATTCTTAAAAAGAACTTGGATTGACATTTCTATGGACTTTATTTTGGGGTTGCCTAGGACTAAGAAGGGTAGGGATTCTATTTTTGTTGTTGTGGATAGATTCTCTAAGATGGCACATTTTATAGCTTGTCATAAAACCAATGATGCTTCAAACATTGCGGATTTGTTCTTTAGAGAAGTCGTTAGGTTGCATGGCATGCCTAGGACTATTGTTTCTGGTCGCGATGTTAAATTCTTGAGTTACTTTTGGAATACTTTATGGGCTAAACTTGGCACAAAATTGTTGTTTTCTACTACTTGTCATCCTCAAACGGATGGACAAACTGAAGTTGTCAATAGAACTTTGGGAACACTTTTGCGTGCTATTCTTAAAAAGAACTTGGATTGACATTTCTATGGACTTTATTTTGGGGTTGCCTAGGACTAAGAAGGGTAGGGATTCTTTTTTGTTGTGGATAGATTCTCTAAGATGGCACATTTTATAGCTTGTCATAAAACCGATGATGCTTCAAACATTGCGGATTTGTTCTTTAGAGAAGTCGTTAGGTTGCATGGCATGCCTAGGACTATTGTTTCTGGTCGCGATGTTAAATTCTTGAGTTACTTTTGGAAGACTTTATGGGCTAAACTGGCACAAAATTGTTGTTTTCTACTACTTGTCATCCTCAAACGGATGGACAAACTGAAGTTGTCAATAGAACTTTGGGAACACTTTTGCGTGCTATTCTTAAAAAGAACTTGGATTGACATTTCTATGGACTTTATTTTGGGGTTGCCTAGGACTAAGAAGGGTAGGGATTCTTTTTGTTGTTGTGGATAGATTCTCTAAGATGGCACATTTTATAGCTTGTCATAAAACCGATGATGCTTCAAACATTGCGGATTTGTTCTTTAGAGAAGTCGTTAGGTTGCATGGCATGCCTAGGACTATTGTTTCTGGTCGCGATGTTAAATATTGAGTTACTTTTGGAAAACTTTATGGGCTAAACTTGGCACAAAATTGTTGTTTTCTACTACTTGTCATCCTCAAACGGATGGACAAACTGAAGTTGTCAATAGAACTTTGGGAACACTTTTGCGTGCTATTCTTAAAAAGAACTTGGATTGACATTTCTATGGACTTTATTTTGGGGTTGCCTAGGACTAAGGGGAGGGATTCTATTTTGTTGTTGTGGATAGATTATCTAAGATGGCACATTTTCTAGCTTGTCATAAAACCGATGATGCTTCAAACATTGCGGATTTGTTCTTTAGAGAAGTCGTTAGGTTGCATGGCATGCCTAGGACTATTGTTTCTGGTCGCGATGTTAAATTCTTGAGTTACTTTTGGAACTTTATGGGCTAAACTGGCACAAAATTGTTGTTTTCTACTACTTGTCATCCTCAAACGGATGGACAAACTGAAGTTGTCAATAAACTTTGGGAACACTTTTGCGTGCTATTCTTAAAAAGAACTTGGATTGACATTTCTATGGACTTTATTTTGGGGTTGCCTAGGACTAAGAAGGGGAGGGATTCTATTTTGTTGTTGTGGATAGATTCTTAAGATGGCACATTTTATAGCTTGTCATAAAACCGATGATGCTTCAAACATTGCGGATTTGTTCTTTAGAGAAGTCGTTAGGTTGCATGGCATGCCTAGGACTATTGTTTCTGGTCGCGATGTTAAATTCTTGAGTTACTTTTGGAAGACTTTATGGGCTAAACTTGGCACAAAATTGTTGTTTTCTACTACTTGTCATCCTCAAACGGATGGACAAACTGAAGTTGTCAATAGAACTTTGGGAACACTTTTGCGTGCTATTCTTAAAAAGAACTTGGATTGACATTTCTATGGACTTTATTTTGGGGTTGCCTAGGACTAAGAAGGGAGGGATTCTATTTTTGTTGTTGTGGATAGATTCTCTAAGATGGCACATTTTATAGCTTGTCATAAAACCGATGATGCTTCAAACATTGCGGATTTGTTCTTTAGAGAAGTCGTTAGGTTGCATGGCATGCCTAGGACTTATTTCTGGTCGCGATGTTAAATTCTTGTGTTACTTTTGGAAGACTTTATGGGCTAAACTTGGCACAAAATTGTTTTCTACTACTTGTCATCCTCAACGGATGGACAAACTGAAGTTGTCAATAGAACTTTGGAACACTTTGCGTGCTATTCTTAAAAGAACTTGGATTGACATTTCTATGGACTTTATTTTGGGGTTGCCTAGGACTAAGAGGGTAGGATTTCTTTTGTTGTTGTGGATAGATTCTCTAAGATGGCACATTTTATAGCTTGTCATAAAACCGATGATGCTTCAAACTTGCGGCTTTGTTCTTTAGAGGTCGTTAGGTTGCAT
>NW_027331721.1:0-3337 GCF_022965805.1 Primulina eburnea
ATTCTCAAGAAGGTCTCACCTTCCCCTAAGCTACCTACTTCTTCCCATCACCTGTAACCCATTACAGAGATGTGTCATAACCGGTATCTAATACCCAAGAAGTAGAGTTAATTGAAATGTTTACTTCAATTTAGAACATACCGTTTCCAGAACCCTTCTGGGCCAGATATTCCTTGCAATTTCGCCTCCAATGTCCAGGCTTCTTGCAGTGATGACAAACATCACTAGTCTTGTCAGCCTTAACTGGTGTGGCTGCCACAACGGGATTCGGAGATTGCCTCATCAAGGGCACGTTCTTCTTGGGACGTTGGAAAGAACTCTTCTTTCCCTCTCATGTGGATCAATCTTCGTACCAGATGAAGAACCCACATAAAGAACCAACTTCTCTTTCTTGATAGTTGATTCAAACGTAACAAGCATATTCACCAACTCCTCAAGGGTAGGCTCCATCTTGTTCATGTTGAAGTTCACCACAAAAGGATCAAATGAGCTAGGCAGCGATAAGAGCAACACGTCGGTGGTCAACTCCGAAGGCAAGATCAGATCCATGCCAACGAGCTTGTCCACGAGCCCGATCAACTTTAGGCCATGCTCATGGACCGAGGCCCCATCTCGCATGTGCATAGTGATCAGCTCCTTGACGGTAGCATGCCTAAGAGGCCGAGTCTGCTCACCAAAGAGCTCTTTGAGGTGCTTATGAATGTCAGCAGCATTCTTTGCATCCTCAAAACGCCTCTGCAGCTCATCATTCATAGAAGTCAGCATATAACACCTGGCTATCAAGTCATGGTCACACCATTCCTTGTAAGCCTGCAATTCCTCAGGATTGCAGTGAGTCGTAGCCTCAACAGGGGGCGACTCAGTCAGTGTATATGCTACCCTTTCCGAATTCAAGACGATTTTCAGGTTTCTTATCCAAGTGAGGTAATTAGGTCCAGTTAATATGTGTTTGTCGAGTATTACGGATATCGGATTGCGAATCGAAGACATTGTCAATTTGTACTGAAAAGTAAAAACAGATAAATATTGGTGACTATTTTAAAATATTTAGTAAGATATGAAGTTTGGACTTTTACTTCATAAATATTTGCTCCCACTGTTTTGACATCTTTCACTACCCTCTAGTGAAAACGGGAAACTCCTTCCTCCTAGCACGTAGGTCCAATTAGCGAATTATGATCCCGAATAATATCAGCCAATCACAATTCCTAAAAGGTAGTTTCCAATTGCATCACAATGCAACCCTCTACGTAAACTTTTGTCTCACGTTTGATTAGGAACCAATAATATGACGTCGTTCATCTTCACGTGTCAAGCCTTACCCATCAATGTTGAACCTTAATGGACGGTCGCCATGAGTTCCCTCAATAATATGAGCCGAAATCATGGGAGTTCCACGTAGTTCACATCACCATGTCAATGGATGTCACAGCTTTCCGGCACCCAAAGCTCCCCCAATATGAGCCGAGCCCCGAGTACGGGTAGCGTTCATCATGCACCCATTGTCGATGGAAGACAAGGAATTTAAAAAAATTTATAATTCCCCTTTTCGGGCTTGATATTAATTTTGAATCTTATTCAAAATGAGGGTTTTTAATTTTGAAAGGTCTCATCATTAATTTTATTTTAAAAGCTCGCCATGTTTGATCGTATGTTTGCAACTTTTGTTATTTTAAACTTAAGGGCCCAAAAACTTATTTTTCACCAAAAACATTTTGGCCCATTTAAAATGACAAACATGTTAGCCATCCAATGGCCCAACAACTCAAGGCCCATGACACTTTGATGTTCCAAAACACTTTTGGAAACCCTAGCCGTCATCGCCGTCGCCGGAGCTCCGTCGCCGGATTCCGGCAACCAAAAAATATTTTTTTTTTAAAACAAGGGGCGTTCGGGCAGCCCCTCGGGCTGCCCTTGCTGCCCGAAACGGGCAGCCCCTCGGGCAGCCCCAGCTGCCCGACACGGGCAGCAACTGTGCCCGAAAAAATCCCCATCAAACCTTGAATTTGTTGCAAAATTTCATTCTCATGCGGTTAGAAATCGACCTCAATATAATATCTTGTAAATATTACACAAAAACGTAACCATAGCTCGGATCCACTTGAAAGGGGATCGGTTACGGTGACCGGAAGCGCAACGGAAGTTTAAAAAATTTAAATTTCATACAAAATTTCGGCCACCACATGAATCTTGTGTAGCAAATACAAAAACACCATTATGTCATACATAGAGTGTTAAGAAATGTACCTATCAACCTCTTGAGGTTGATGTAATGGCTCCAACCAAGTTGTAAACAACTTGGCTCTTGAATGAAGCTCTCTACCTCTCCTCCTTTCTTCTTGAATCTTTCCTTCAAATTAGGCCCACCACCAACTAGGTAGATTGTAGTATCCCGATGCCTAATTTGAGTTAATTATTGGATTAAATATATTTCGGTGGGATCGGAAGGACCGAACAGAGTTCGGATCGTCCGAAGCGGGTTCGGATCGTCCGAAGAGGGTTCGAATCGTCCGAAGACAGGTGGCTGCACACGTGGAAGACATGCAGAGTTCGGATCGTCCGATCAGGGTTCGGATCGTCCAAAGACGGGTGTCTGGACACGTGGAAGACATGCATGGTTCGGATCGTCCGATAAGGGTTCGGAAAGTCCGAAGTGTACAGTGGATCGGATCGTCCGAAGTGGATCGGATCGTCCGATCGTTGTCTATATAGAGGCGCGAGGCCTCACTTTTTACTCGCCAATTCCGAGTGTTCCAGAGCGTTTTAGTCGTTCTGATGGGTTTCTAGTCTTTTCCCGAGGTTTCGGCACTAGCGGGGAGCTACTGGTTTTGTAGCGGAGCTGTGGTCTAGTTGGGAGCTAGCGGCATCAGTGGGCTGACTACGGACGCAGACTTGATTCTAGGACTGATTGCTAGGATCTACTGGTTTGAGGTACGAAAGTACTATCCGAGATAGCAGGATTGAGTTGCTTTACTATGTGTTGCATGTTTATATGTTGCATTATTATCTGTCATATGATGCATGGTTATTATGCGGGCATTTGCATAATCATGTTGAGCCTGATTATCTTTGAGATAGCCTGTTGAGGGGTGCTCAGCCCTCGTTTGTTGTGGATGGTTGGACCCCGTTGGCCGACGGTGGTCAGGTCACCGGTATCCACAGGTTTATTTTGGTATGGGAGCCACCTCCTGGTGCGACGGCGCAGAGTGCTACATACCTTGACGTCATTTACCTGAGCAGTATTTCGTTATACCCAGATCCTGGTATCCAGTACATTTTGCATACGCATGTCATAGTCTTGTATACTCATGCTTTCGTGCTGAGCGTTTTATGCTCA
>NW_027331722.1:0-1679 GCF_022965805.1 Primulina eburnea
GTGTTCCCAAAGTTCTATTTACAACTTCAGTTTTCCATCCGTTTGAGGATGACAAGTAGTAGATTACAACTTTATTGTGCAAAGTTTAGCGCATAAAGTAATCCATAAATAGAATCCCTCCCCTTCTTAGTCCTAGGCAACCCCAAAATAAAGTCCATAGAAATGTCAATCCAAGTTCTTTTAAGAATAGCACGCAAAATGTTCCCAAAGTTCTATTTACAACTTCAGTTTGTCCATCCGTTTGAGGATGACAAGTAGTAGATTACAACTTTATTGTGCAAAGTTTAGCGCATAAAGTAATCCATAAATAGAATCCCTCCCCTTCTTAGTCCTAGGCAACCCCAAAATAAAGTCCATAGAAATGTCAATCCAAGTTCTTTTAAGAATAGCACGCAAACGTGTTCAAAGTTCTATTTACAACTTCAGTTTGTCCATCCGTTTGAGGATGACAAGTAGTAGATTACAATAAAGTAATCCATAAATAGAATCCCTCCCCTTCTTAGTCCTAGGCAACCCCAAAATAAAGTCCATAGAAATGTCAATCCAAGTTCTTTTAAGAATAGCACGCAAACGTGTTCAAAGTTCTATTTACAACTTCAGTTTGTCCATCCGTTTGAGGATGACAAGTAGTAGATTACAACTTTATTGTGCAAAGTTTAGCCCATAAAGTAATCCATAAATAGAATCCCTCCCTTCTTAGTCCTAGGCAACCCCAAAATAAAGTCCATAGAAATGTCAATCCAAGTTCTTTTAAGAATAGCACGCAAAAGTGTTCCCAAAGTTCTATTTACAACTTCAGTTTGTCCATCCGTTTGAGGATGACAAGTAGTAGATTACAACTTTATTGTGCAAAGTTTAGCCCATAAAGTAATCCATAAATAGAATCCCTCCCCTTCTTAGTCCTAGGCAACCCCAAAATAAAGTCCATAGAAATGTCAATCCAAGTTCTTTTAAGAATAGCACGCAAAAGTGTTCCCAAAGTTCTATTTACAACTTCAGTTTGTCCATCCGTTTGAGGATGACAAGTAGTAGATTACAACTTTATTGTGCAAAGTTTAGCCCATAAAGTAATCCATAAATAGAATCCCTCCCTTCTTAGTCCTAGGCAACCCCAAAATAAAGTCCATAGAAATGTCAATCCAAGTTCTTTTAAGAATAGCACGCAAAAGTGTTCCCAAAGTTCTATTTACAACTTCAGTTTGTCCATCCGTTTGAGGATGACAAGTAGTAGATTACAACTTTATTGTGCAAAGTTTAGCCATAAAGTAATCCATAAATAGAATCCCTCCCCTTCTTAGTCCAGGCAACCCCAAAATAAAGTCCATAGAAATGTCAATCCAAGTTCTTTTAAGAATAGCACGCAAAAGTGTTCCCAAAGTTCTATTTACAACTTCAGTTTGTCCATCCGTTTGAGGATGACAAGTAGTAGATTACAACTTTATTGTGCAAAGTTTAGCCCATAAAGTAATCCATAAATAGAATCCCTCCCCTTCTTAGTCCTAGGCAACCCCAAAATAAAGTCCATAGAAATGTCAATCCAAGTTCTTTTAAGAATAGCACGCAAACGTGTTCCAAAGTTCTATTTACAACTTCAGTTTGTCCATCCGTTTGAGGATGACAAGTAGTAGATTACAACTTTATTGTGCAAAGTTTAGCCCATAAAGTAATCCATAAATAGA
>NW_027331723.1:0-6742 GCF_022965805.1 Primulina eburnea
CGCAAAAGTGTTCCCAAAGTTCTATTGACAACTTCAGTTTGTCCATCCGTTTGAGGATGACAAGTAGTAGAAAACAACAATTTTGTGCCAAGTTTAGCCCATAAAGTATTCCAAAAGTAACTCAAGAATTTAACATCGCGACCAGAAACAATAGTCCTAGGCATGCCATGCAACCTAGCGACTTCTCTAAAGAACAAATCCGCAATGTTTGAAGCATCATCGGTTTTATGACAAGCTATAAAATGTGCCATCTTAGAGAATCTATCCACAACAACAAAAATAGAATCCCCCCTTCTTAGTCCTAGGCAACCCCAAAATAAAGTCCATAGAAATGTCAATCCAAGTTCTTTTTAAGAATAGCACGCAAAAGTGTTCCAAAGTTCTATTGACAACTTCAGTTTGTCCATCCGTTTGAGGATGACAAGTAGTAGAAAACAACAATTTTGTGCCAAGTTTAGCCCATAAAGTATTCCAAAAGTAACTCAAGAATTTAACATCGCGACCAGAAACAATAGTCCTAGGCATGCCATGCAACCTAACGACTTCTCTAAAGAACAAATCCGCAATGTTTGAAGCATCATCGGTTTTATGACAAGCTATAAAATGTGCCATCTTAGAGAATCTATCCACAACAACAAAAATAGAATCCCCCCTTCTTAGTCCTAGGCAACCCCAAAATAAAGTCCATAGAAATGTCAATCCAAGTTCTTTTTAAGAATAGCACGCAAAAGTGTTCCAAAGTTCTATTGACAACTTCAGTTTGTCCATCCGTTTGAGGATGACAAGTAGTAGAAAACAACAATTTTGTGCCAAGTTTAGCCCATAAAGTATTCCAAAAGTAACTCAAAATTTAACATCGCGACCAGAAACAATAGTCCTAGGCATGCCATGCAACCTAGACTTCTCTAAAGAACAAATCCGCAATGTTTGAAGCATCATCGGTTTTAGTACAAGCTATAAAATGTGCCATCTTAGAAAATCTATCCACAACAACAAAAATAGAATCCCTCCCCTTCTTAGTCCTAGGCAACCCCAAAATAAAGTCCATAGAAATGTCAATCCAAGTTCTTTTTAAGAATAGCACGCAAAAGTGTTCCCAAAGTTCTATTGACAACTTCAGTTTGTCCATCCGTTTGAGGATGACAAGTAGTAGAAAACAACAATTTTGTGCCAAGTTTAGCCCATAAAGTATTCCAAAAGTAACTCAAGAATTTAACATCGCGACCAGAAACAATAGTCCTAGGCATTCCATGCAACCTACGACTTCTCTAAAGAACAAATCCGCAATGTTTGAAGCATCAACGGTTTTATGACAAGCTATAAAATGTGCAATCTTAGAGAATCTATCCACAACAACAAAAATAGAATCCTCCCCTTTTTAGTCCTAGGCAACCCCAAAATAAAGTCCATAGAAATGTCAATCCAAGTTCTTTTTAAGAATAGCACGCAAAAGTGTTCCCAAAGTTCTATTGACAACTTCAGTTTGTCCATCCGTTTGAGGATGACAAGTAGTAGAAAACAACAATTTTGTGCCAAGTTTAGCCCATAAAGTATTCCAAAAGTAACTCAAGAATTTAACATCGCGACCAGAAACAATAGTCCTAGGCATGCCATGCAACCTAGACTTCTCTAAAGAACAAATCCGCAATGTTTGAAGCATCATCGGTTTTATAACAAGCTATAAAATGTGCCATCTTAGAGAATCTATCCACAACAACAAAAATAGAATCCCTCCCCTTCTTAGTCCTAGGCAACCCCAAAATAAAGTCCATAGAAATGTCAATCCAAGTTCTTTTTAAGAATAGCACGCAAAAGTGTTCCCAAAGTTCTATTGACAACTTCAGTTTGTCCATCCGTTTGAGGATGACAAGTAGTAGAAAACAACAATTTTGTGCCAAGTTTAGCCCATAAAGTATTCCAAAAGTAACTCAAGAATTTAACATCGCGACCAGAAACAATAGTCCTAGGCATGCCATGCAACCTAACGACTTCTCTAAAGAAAAATCCGCAATGTTTGAAGCATCATCGGTTTTATACAAGCTATAAAATGTGCCATCTTAGAGAATCTATCCACAACAACAAAAATAGAATCCCCCCTTCTTAGTCCTAGGCAACCCCAAAATAAAGTCCATAGAAATGTCAATCCAAGTTCTTTTTAAGAATAGCACGCAAAAGTGTTCCCAAAGTTCTATTGACAACTTCAGTTTGTCCATCCGTTTGAGGATGACAAGTAGTAGAAAACAACAATTTTGTGCCAAGTTTAGCCCATAAAGTATTCCAAAAGTAACTCAAGAATTTAACATCGCGACCAGAAACAATAGTCCTAGGCATGCCATGCAACCTAACGACTTCTCTAAAGAACAAATCCGCAATGTTTGAAGCATCATCGGTTTTATGACAAGCTATAAAATGTGCCATCTTAGAGAATCTATCCACAACAACAAAAATAAATCCCTCCCCTTCTTAGTCCTAGGCAACCCCAAAATAAAGTCCATAGAAATGTCAATCCAAGTTCTTTTTAAGAATAGCACGCAAAAGTGTTCCCAAAGTTCTATTGACAACTTCAGTTTGTCCATCCGTTTGAGGATGACAAGTAGTAGAAAACAACAATTTTGTGCCAAGTTTAGCCCATAAAGTATTCCAAAAGTAACTCAAGAATTTAACATCGCGACCAGAAACAATAGTCCTAGGCATGCCATGCAACCTAACGACTTCTCTAAAGAACAAATCCGCAATGTTTGAAGCATCATCGGTTTTATACAAGCTATAAAATGTGCCATCTTAGAGAATCTATCCACAACAACAAAAATAGAATCCATCCCCTTCTTAGTCCTAGGCAACCCCAAAATAAAGTCCATAGAAATGTCAATCCAAGTTCTTTTTAAGAATAGCACGCAAAAGTGTTCCCAAAGTTCTATTGACAACTTCAGTTTGTCCATCCGTTTGAGGATGACAAGTAGTAGAAAACAACAATTTTGTGCCAAGTTTAGCCCATAAAGTATTCCAAAACTAACTCAAGAATTTAACATCGCGACCAGAAACAATAGTCCTAGGCATGCCATGCAACCTAACGACTTCTTTAAAGAAAAATCCGCAATGTTTGAAGCATCATCGATTTTATGACAAGCTATAAAATGTGCCATCTTAGAGAATCTATCCACAACAACAAAAATAGAATCCCTCCCCTTCTTAGTCCTAGGCAACCCCAAAATAAAGTCCATAGAAATGTCAATCCAAGTTCTTTTTAAGAATAGCACGCAAAAGTGTTCCCAAAGTTCTATTGACAACTTCAGTTTGTCCATCCGTTTGAGGATGACAAGTAGTAGAAAACAACAATTTTGTGCCAAGTTTAGCCCATAAAGTATTCCAAAAGTAACTCAAGAATTTAACATCGCGACCAGAAACAATAGTCCTAGGCATTCCATGCAACCTAACGACTTCTCTAAAGAACAAATCCGCAATGTTTGAAGCATCATCGGTTTTATACAAGCTATAAAATGTGCCATCTTAGAGAATCTATCCACAACAACAAAAATAGAATCTCCTCCTTCTTAGTCCTAGGCAACCCCAAAATAAAGTCCATAGAAATCTCAATCCAAGTTCTTTTTAAAAATAGCACGCAAAAGTGTTCCCAAAGTTCTATTGACAACTTCAGTTTGTCCATCCGTTTGAGGATGACAAGTAGTAGAAAACAACAATTTTGTGCCAAGTTTAGCCCATAAAGTATTCCAAAAGTAACTCAAGAATTTAACATCGCGACCAGAAACAATAGTCCTAGGCATGCCATGCAACCTAACGACTTCTCTAAAGAAAAATCCGCAATGTTTGAAGCATCATCGGTTTTATACAAGCTATAAAATGTGCCATCTTAGAGAATCTATCCACAACAACAAAAATAGAATCCCTCCCCTTCTTAGTCCTAGGCAACCCCAAAATAAAGTCCATAGAAATGTCAATCCAAGTTCTTTTTAAGAATAGCACGCAAAAGTGTTCCAAAGTTCTATTGACAACTTCAGTTTGTCCATCCGTTTGAGGATGACAAGTAGTAGAAAACAACAATTTTGTGCCAAGTTTAGCCCATAAAGTATTCCAAAAGTAACTCAAGAATTTAACATCGCGATCAGAAACAATAGTCCTAGGCTTGCCATGCAACCTAACGACTTCTCTAAAGAACAAATCCGCAATGTTTGAAGCATCATCGGTTTTATAACAAGCTATAAAATGTGCCATCTTAGAGAATCTATCCACAACAAAAAAATAGAATCCCTCCCCTTCTTAGTCCTAGGCAACCCCAAAATAAAGTCCATAGAAATGTCAATCCAAGTTCTTTTTAAGAATAGCACGCAAAAGTGTTCGCAAAGTTCTATTGACAACTTCAGTTTGTCCATCCGTTTGAGCATGACAAGTAGTAGAAAACAACAATTTTGTGCCAAGTTTAGCCCATAAAGTATTCCAAAAGTAACTCAAGAATTTAACATCGCGACCAGAAACAATAGTCCTAGGCATTCCATGCAACCTAACGACTTCTCTAAAGAACAAATCCGCAATGTTTGAAGCATCATCGGTTTTATGACAAGCTATAAAATGTGCCATCTTAGAGAATCTATCCACAACAACAAAAATAGAATCCCTCCCCTTCTTAGTCCTAGGCAACCCCAAAATAAAGTCCATAGAAATGTCAATCCAAGTTCTTTTTAAGAATAGCACGCAAAAGTGTTCCAAAGTTCTATTGACAACTTCAGTTTGTCCATCCGTTTGAGGATGACAAGTAGTAGAAAACAACAATTTTGTGCCAAGTTTAGCCCATAAAGTATTCCAAAAGTAACTCAAGAATTTAACATCGCGACCAGAAACAATAGTCCTAGGCATGCCATGCAACCTAGCGACTTCTCTAAAGAACAAATCCGCAATGTTTGAAGCATCATCGGTTTTATACAAGCTATAAAATGTGCCATCTTAGAGAATCTATCCACAACAACAAAAATAGAATCCCTCCCCTTCTTAGTCCTAGGCAACCCCAAAATAAAGTCCATAGAAATGTCAATCCAAGTTCTTTTTAAGAATAGCACGCAAAAGTGTTCCCAAAGTTCTATTGACAACTTCAGTTTGTCCATCCGTTTGAGGATGACAAGTAGTAGAAAACAACAATTTTGTGCCAAGTTTAGCCCATAAAGTATTCCAAAAGTAACTCAAAAAGAATTTAACATCGCGACCAGAAACAATAGTCCTAGGCATGCCATGCAACCTAACGACTTCTCTAAAGAACAAATCCGCAATGTTTGAAGCATCATCGGTTTTATACAAGCTATAAAATGTGCCATCTTAGAGAATCTATCCACAACAACAAAAATAGAATCCCCCCTTCTTAGTCCTAGGCAACCCCAAAATAAAGTCCATAGAAATGTCAATCCAAGTTCTTTTTAAGAATAGCACGCAAAAGTGTTCCAAAGTTCTATTGACAACTTCAGTTTGTCCATCCGTTTGAGGATGACAAGTAGTAGAAAACAACAATTTTGTGCCAAGTTTAGCCCATAAAGTATTCCAAAAGTAACTCAAGAATTTAACATCGCGACCAGAAACAATAGTCCTAGGCAGCCATGCAACCTAGCGACTTCTAAAGAACAAATCCGCAATGTTTGAAGCATCATCGGTTTTATGACAAGCTATAAAATGTGCCATCTTAGAGAATCTATCCACAACAACAAAAATAGAATCCCTCCCCTTCTTAGTCCTAGGCAACCCCAAAATAAAGTCCATAGAAATGTCAATCCAAGTTCTTTTTAAGAATAGCACGCAAAAGTGTTCAAAGTTCTATTGACAACTTCAGTTTGTCCATCCGTTTGAGGATGACAAGTAGTAGAAAACAACAATTTTGTGCCAAGTTTAGCCCATAAAGTATTCCAAAAGTAACTCAAGAATTTAACATCGCGACCAGAAACAATAGTCCTAGGCATGCCATGCAACCTAACGACTTCTCTAAAGAAAAATCCGCAATGTTTGAAGCATCATCGGTTTTATGACAAGCTATAAAATGTGCCATCTTAGAGAATCTATCCACAACAACAAAAATAGAATCCCCCCTTCTTAGTCCTAGGCAACCCCAAAATAAAGTCCATAGAAATGTCAATCCAAGTTCTTTTTAAGAATAGCACGCAAAAGTGTTCCAAAGTTCTATTGACAACTTCAGTTTGTCCATCCGTTTGAGGATGACAAGTAGTAGAAAACAACAATTTTGTGCCAAGTTTAGCCCATAAAGTATTCCAAAAGTAACTCAAGAATTTAACATCGCGACCAGAAACAATAGTCCTAGGCATGCCATGCAACCTAACGACTTCTCTAAAGAACAAATCCGCAATGTTTGAAGCATCATCGGTTTTATAACAAGCTATAAAATGTGCCATCTTAGAGAATCTATCCACAACAACAAAAATAGAATCCCTCCCCTTCTTAGTCCTAGGCAACCCCAAAATAAAGTCCATAGAAATGTCAATCCAAGTTCTTTTTAAGAATAGCACGCAAAAGTGTTCCCAAAGTTCTATTGACAACTTCAGTTTGTCCATCCGTTTGAGGATGACAAGTAGTAGAAAACAACAATTTTGTGCCAAGTTTAGCCCATAAAGTATTCCAAAAGTAACTCAAGAATTTAACATCGCGACCAGAAACAATAGTCCTAGGCATGCCATGCAACCTAACGACTTCTCTAAAGAAAAATCCGCAATGTTTGAAGCATCATCGGTTTTAT
>NW_027331724.1:0-2884 GCF_022965805.1 Primulina eburnea
GTGTTCCCAAAGTTCTATTGACAACTTCAGTTTGTCCATCCGTTTGAGGATGACAAGTAGTAGAAAACAACAATTTTGTGCCAAGTTTAGCCCATAAGTCTTCAAAAGTAACTCAAGAATTTAACATCGCGACCAGAAACAATAGTCCTAGGCATGCCATGCAACCTAGCGACTTCTCTAAAGAACAAATCCGCAATGTTTGAAGCATCATCGGTTTTATGACAAGCTATAAAATGTGCCATCTTAGAGAATCTATCCACAACAACAAAAATAGAATCCTCCCCTTCTTAGTCCTAGGCAACCCCAAAATAAAGTCCAGAAATGTCAATCCAAGTTCTTTTTAAGAATAGCACGCAAAAGTGTTCCAAAGTTCTATTGACAACTTCAGTTTGTCCATCCGTTTGAGGATGACAAGTAGTAGAAAACAACAATTTTGTGCCAAGTTTAGCCCATAAAGTATTCCAAAAGTAACTCAAGAATTTAACATCGCGACCAGAAACAATAGTCCTAGGCATGCCATGCAACCTACGACTTCTCTAAAGAACAAATCCGCAATGTTTGAAGCATCATCGGTTTTATAACAAGCTATAAAATGTGCCATCTTAGAGAATCTATCCACAACAACAAAAATAGAATCCTCCCCTTCTTAGTCCTAGGCAACCCCAAAATAAAGTCCATAGAAATGTCAATCCAAGTTCTTTTTAAGAATAGCACGCAAAAGTGTTCCAAAGTTCTATTGACAACTTCAGTTTGTCCATCCGTTTGAGGATGACAAGTAGTAGAAAACAACAATTTTGTGCCAAGTTTAGCCCATAAAGTATTCCAAAGAATAACTCAAGAATTTAACATCGCGACCAGAAACAATAGTCCTAGGCATCCATGCAACCTAACTTCTCTAAAAAAAATCCGCAATGTTTGAAGCATCATCGGTTTTATGACAAGCTATAAAATGTGCCATCTTAGAGAATCTATCCACAACAAAAAAATAGAATCCCTCCCTTCTTAGTCCTAGGCAACCCCAAAATAAAGTCCATAGAAATGTCAATCCAAGTTCTTTTTAAGAATAGCACGCAAAAGTGTTCAAAGTTCTATTGAAACTTCAGTTTGTCCATCCGTTTGAGGATGACAAGTAGTAGAAAACAACAATTTTGTGCCAAGTTTAGCCCATAAAGTCTTCCAAAAGTAACTCAAAATTTAACATCGCGACCAGAAACAATAGTCCTAGGCATGCCATGCAACCTACGACTTCTCTAAAGAACAAATCCGCAATGTTTGAAGCATCATCGGTTTTATGACAAGCTATAAAATGTGCCATCTTAGAGAATCTATCCACAACAACAAAAATAGAATCCATCCCCTTCTTAGTCCTAGGCAACCCCAAATAAAGTCCATAGAAATGTCAATCCAAGTTCTTTTTAAGAATAGCACGCAAAAGTGTTCTCAAAGTTCTATTGACAACTTCAGTTTGTCCATCCGTTTGAGGATGACAAGTAGAAAACAACAATTTTGCCAAGTTTAGCCCATAAAGTTCCAAAAGTAACTCAAAATTTAACATCGCGACCAGAAACAATAGTCCTAGGCATCCATGCAACCTACGACTTCTCTAAAGAACAATCCGCAATGTTTGAAGCATCATCGGTTTTATAACAAGCTATAAAATGTCCATCTTAGAGAATCTATCCACAACAACAAAAATGAATCCCTCCCCTTCTTAGTCCTAGGCAACCCCAAAATAAAGTCCATAGAAATGTCAATCCAAGTTCTTTTTAAGAATAGCACGCAAAAGTGTTCTCAAAGTTCTATTGACAACTTCAGTTTGTCCATCCGTTTGAGGATGACAAGTAGTAGAAACAACAATTTTGTGCCAAGTTTAGCCCATAAAGTATTCCAAAAGTAACTCAAAATTTAACATCGCGACCAGAAACAATAGTCCTAGGCATCCATGCAACCTAACGACTTCTCTAAAGAAAAATCCGCAATGTTTGAAGCATCATCGGTTTTATAACAAGCTATAAAATGTGCCATCTTAGAGAATCTATCCACAACAACAAAAATAGAATCCTCCCCTTCTTAGTCCTAGGCAACCCCAAAATAAAGTCCATAGAAATGTCAATCCAAGTTCTTTTTAAGAATAGCACGCAAAAGTGTTCCCAAAGTTCTATTGACAACTTCAGTTTGTCCATCCGTTTGAGGATGACAAGTAGTAGAAAACAACAATTTTGTGCCAAGTTTAGCCCATAAAGTATTCCAAAAGTAACTCAAGAATTTAACATCGCGACCAGAAACAATAGTCCTAGGCATTCCATGCAACCTAGCGACTTCTCTAAAGAACAAATCCGCAATGTTTGAAGCATCATCGGTTTTATGACAAGCTATAAAATGTGCCATCTTAGAGAATCTATCCACAACAACAAAAATAGAATCCTCCCCTTCTTAGTCCTAGGCAACCCCAAAATAAAGTCCATAGAAATGTCAATCCAAGTTCTTTTTAAGAATAGCACGCAAAAGTGTTCCCAAAGTTCTATTGACAACTTCAGTTTGTCCATCCGTTTGAGGATGACAAGTAGTAGAAAACAACAATTTTGTGCCAAGTTTAGCCCATAAAGTCTTCCAAAAGTAACTCAAAATTTAACATCGCGACCAGAAACAATAGTCCTAGGCATGCCATGCAACCTAACGACTTCTCTAAAGAAAAAATCCGCAATGTTTGAAGCATCATCGGTTTTATAACAAGCTATAAAATGTGCCATCTTAGAGAATCTATCCACAACAACAAAAATAGAATCCTCCCCTTCTTAGTCCTAGGCAACCCCAAAATAAAGTCCATAGAAATGTCAATCCAAGTTCTTTTTAAGAATAGCACGCAAAAGTGTTCCCAAAGTTC
>NW_027331725.1:0-41784 GCF_022965805.1 Primulina eburnea
TAGAAACAACAATTTTGTGCCAAGTTTAGCCCATAAAGTCTTCCAAAAGTAACTCAAGAATTTAACATCGCGACCAGAAACAATAGTCCTAGGCATGCCATGCAACCTAGCGACTTCTCTAAAGAACAAATCCGCCATGTTTGAAGCATCATCGGATTTTATGACAAGCTATAAAATGTGCCATCTTAGAGAATCTATCCACAACAACAAAAATAGAATCCCTCCCCTTCTTAGTCCTAGGCAACCCCAAAATAAAGTCCATAGAAATGTCAATCCAAGTTCTTTTTAAGAATAGCACGCAAAAGTGTTCCCAAAGTTCTATTGACAACTTCAGTTTGTCCATCCGTTTGAGGATGACAAGTAGTAGAAAACAACAATTTTGTGCCAAGTTTAGCCCATAAAGTCTTCCAAAGTAACTCAAGAATTTAACATCGCGACGAGAAACAATAGTCCTAGGCATGTCATGCAACCTAGCGACTTCTCTAAAGAACAAATCCGCCATGTTTGAAGCATGCATCGGATTTTATGACAAGCTATAAAATGTGCCATCTTAGAGAATCAATCCACAACAACAAAAATAGAATCCCTCCCCTTCTTAGTCCTAGGCAACACCAAAATAAAGTCCATAGAAATGTCAATCCAAGTTCTTTTTAAGAATAGCACGCAAAAGTGTTCCCAAAGTTCTATTGACAAACTTCAGTTTGTCCATCCGTTTGAGGATGACAAGTAGTAGAAAACAACAATTTTGTGCCAAGTTTAGCCCATAAAGTCTTCCAAAAGTAACTCAAGAATTTAACATCGCGACAAGAAACAATAGTCCTAGGCATGCCATGCAACCTAGCGACTTCTCTAAAGAACAAATCCGCCATGTTTGAAGCATCATCGGATTTTATGACAAGCTATAAAATGTGCCATCTTAGAGAATCTATCCACAACAACAAAAATAGAATCCCTCCCCTTCTTAGTCCTAGGCAACCCCAAAATAAAGTCCATAGAAATGTCAATCCAAGTTCTTTTTAAGAATAGCACGCAAAAGTGTTCCCAAAGTTCTATTGACAACTTCAGTTTGTCCATCCGTTTGAGGATGACAAGTAGTAGAAAACAACAATTTTGTGCCAAGTTTAGCCCATAAAGTCTTCCAAAAGTAACTCAAGAATTTAACATCGCGACCAGAAACAATAGTCCTAGGCATGCCATGCAACCTACGACTTCTCTAAAGAACAAATCCGCAATGTTTGAAGCATCATCGGTTTTATGACAAGCTATAAAATGTGCCATCTTAGAGAATCTATCCACAACAACAAAAATAGAATCCCTCCCCTTCTTAGTCCTAGGCAACCCCAAAATAAAGTCCATAGAAATGTCAATCCAAGTTCTTTTTAAGAATAGCACGCAAAAGTGTTCCCAAAGTTCTATTGACAACTTCAGTTTGTCCATCCGTTTGAGGATGACAAGTAGTAGAAAACAACAATTTTGTGCCAAGTTTAGCCCATAAAGTCTTCCAAAAGTAACTCAAGAATTTAACATCGCGACGAGAAACAATAGTCCTAGGCATGTCATGCAACCTAGCGACTTCTCTAAAGAACAAATCCGCCATGTTTGAAGCATCATCGGATTTTATGACAAGCTATAAAATGTGCCATCTTAGAGAATCTATCCACAACAACAAAAATAGAATCCCTCCCCTTCTTAGTCCTAGGCAACCCCAAAATAAAGTCCATAGAAATGTCAATCCAAGTTCTTTTTAAGAATAGCACGCAAAAGTGTTCCCAAAGTTCTATTGACAACTTCAGTTTGTCCATCCGTTTGAGGATGACAAGTAGTAGAAAACAACAATTTTGTGCCAAGTTTAGCCCATAAAGTCTTCCAAAAGTAACTCAAGAATTTAACATCGCGACCAGAAACAATAGTCCTAGGCATGCCATGCAACCTAGCGACTTCTCTAAAGAACAAATCCGCCATGTTTGAAGCATCATCGGATTTTATGACAAGCTATAAAATGTGCCATCTTAGAGAATCTATCCACAACAACAAAAATAGAATCCCTCCCCTTCTTAGTCCTAGGCAACCCCAAAATAAAGTCCATAGAAATGTCAATCCAAGTTCTTTTTAAGAATAGCACGCAAAAGTGTTCTCAAAGTTCTATTGACAACTTCAGTTTGTCCATCCGTTTGAGGATGACAAGTAGTAGAAAACAACAATTTTGTGCCAAGTTTAGCCCATAAAGTCTTCCAAACGTAACTCAAGAATTTAACATCGCGACCAGAACAATAGTCCTAGGCATGCCATGCAACCTTACGACTTCTCTAAAGAACAAATCCGCAATGTTTGAAGCATCATCGGTTTTATGACAAGCTATAAAATGTGCCATCTTAGAGAATCTATCCACAACAACAAAAATAGAATCCCTCCCCTTCTTAGTCCTAGGCAACCCCAAAATAAAGTACATAGAAATGTCAATCCAAGTTCTTTTTAAGAATAGCACGCAAAAGTGTTCCCAAAGTTCTATTGACAACTTCAGTTTGTCCATCCGTTTGAGGATGACAAGTAGTAGAAAACAACAATTTTGTGCCAAGTTTAGCCCATAAAGTCTACCAAAAGTAACTCAAGAATTTAACATTGCGACTAGAAACAATAGTCCTAGGCATGTCATGTAATGCCCAAGATTTTGTATCATGTTAATCTGAGATTATTGATTATTAGTGGACACGATTATAACCCGGACCAAGAAATAGGAAGAGCCATGAGGTGGGCCGAAAGTGTCTCGCCCGGGCGGAAGTTTTTGTCCGCTCGAGCGAGACGGAATTCTGAAAGAGGGCCGAGAGTTACTCGCTCGGGCGGAAGTTTGTGCTCGCCCGAGCGAGACTGCTTGAATTGCGAGGGCCGAGAGTTACTCGCCCGGGCGGAAACTTATGTCCGCCCGAGCGAGAGACGTGGTTGGCCAAGGACGAGCCACTTGCTTGGCTGCATGTCGTGTGTATATATATATATATATATATGTACATGCAATTCATCCTCAGAAACAAGAAACGGAAGCTCGGGGAAAGTTTAGCTTTTGATCTTAAATTCAATCGTGCGATCAATCCGTCCGTCTGATTTTGATTCTGACTTCGGTACCGAGTTCCTAGCAACGTAGGCTACAACTGGACGTAAGTTTTGCTACGTTTTGACATGCTTTGAAATTATGCTATTGTCAGAATTGAATGGAACTCATATATGTTGTTCTTGACATAGTAGACATCATAGAATCGAAGTCAGATTAAGAAATAGACTGATTATGGAATTGTTATGATTTTCTGATTATAATCAGTTGATACCGGACAGATTTGGATTATGGATTGATTATAGATTGTATTGGATATGAGTTATGGATTGTAACTGTTATCTGGTGAATTGGTATAGACGGGGATATTGGAATTGTACCGTTATGCCGTTGATTTTGAATTAAATCAAGAATTATCAGATTGTTATTGATTCGAGTGGTATATTGACATAAGATTATTTATATTGTCATTACCAGACAGACTGTGAATTCAGGACTTCGACTAAGCAGGAAACCGAGACTGCAAAGAAAGGTATAAGTCAATGTGGTATTGGGAGATGGACTTGAGTCGGCTTGGACTTGGGTTTCCCTAAATCACATACTTTATTTATTGCATTGATATTTGCATTTATTTGATTAATATACTTGTGCTCTTGATATTTAGATGACAGGTATTAGTCGAACTGTCTTGTGACACACCGTGCCGGATAGTGGTGGTATCGCCACGGCACATTGCACGATGTCACAAGATAGGATGCTAGCGATAGGGCTACAGTCCATGACGGATAGGTCAGGACACTGGATGTATGGTTATATCGAGTAATGGAATCCATTACGGAATTCGATATAGGAACACCATATTTGGTTATATCGAGTAAAGGGGTTGGAATTCTTCTATTACGGAATTCGATATAGGAATACCGGGGCACTGGTTATATCGAGTAATAGAGATTATGGTTCCCTCCTTTACGGAATTCGATATAGGAATACCACATCTGGAAACCGGGATCCCTAGACTAGGATTGAGTCTAGTCTTAAATGATGTAGCTACGAGTATTGTTTATGTTTCGGATTATGATACATATTCATGTTACCTGATTACATGCTTTATATTGTTTATATGGTTGCATGTTTCATTGATTTATACTGGGAGTATATTCTCACCGGTTTATCCGGCTGTTGTCTTGTCTGTATGTGTACTTGACAACAGGTGGGACAGGTTCAGGGTCGAGGAGATGAAGAGCTAGATCGTGATTAGAGTGGTGGCACCGGACTTGGACTAGATGTAGGGTTAAACACTTGACTTTAGTTTTAAACCCTAGTTTGAATAAATGTGTGAAATACAGGACTTGTATTTTATATATATACTGATATAGATATATGGTTTGATTTCACTACGTTCCGCATTTTAAAAAAAAAAATTTAGACCCTGTTTTTAATTGATTAATTAGTCCCATTTATGATTAAGAACTTGATTAGCGTCCGGGTCCCCACAACAGGTGGTATCAGAGCGATAGATCCTTGAGATTGAGATAGGAGCTAGTGAGCGGGGTAGAATGAGATTTTCTTTCCTTGCTTTTGATTGCTAGCATGTTTACCGCTTTAATACATGTTACCTGACTTATCTGCTATTGATATGGTATTGTGTATTATTGGAATGGATCAGCTGTAAGATGATCCAGGGAGGCTTGAAACAGGATTATTGTTGGAACCGCTAACCCTTTTGGTTATCAGATATGCCTCCGAGGAGAATGCCAGAACAGGGGAGTACCTCGAATCCTCCCATGGATGTGACACCTACAGCAATGGAGAAATTGCTGAAACGGTTTCAGTCATTTCATCCACCGACTTTGAAAGGAACGGAGAACTCCGTGGATTGTGAAAGTTGGTTGGACGACATTGAATCACTGTTTGACTCTTTGGAGTATACGGAGGAAAAGAGGGCGAAACTGATAATACACCAGTTGCATGACGTTGCTAAACACTGGTGGATTACGACAAAAAGGGCATTGGAACAGCGAGGTACGGCAATTACCTGGAATGTGTTTAAGACTGAATTTTATCTACGGTTCTTTCCAGTTTCTTATAGGAAGGACAAGGGAGCCGAGTTTGCAAACCTGAAACAAGGCCAGTTGAACATTGAGGATTATGTGGCTAAGTTTTCGACACTGCTCCGATTTGCTCCCCACGTAGCTGAACATGATGAGGCCGTAGCAGACCAGTTCATAAATGGCCTAAATCCTGAGATTTTTACGCTGGTGAATACTGGGAGGCCCAACAATTTCACCGATGCCCTGAATAGAGCCAAGGGAGCCGAGGCAGGCCTGATGAGGCATAAAGAGGCTTCGTTTGTGCTTCGAGCACCGGGACAGCAACCACCTCCTAGATTTGAAGGTGGCAGCAGCGGTAGCGGAAAGAAGGATTTCTTGAAGGCTAGAGGGAAGCAATTCAAGAAATCAGGGACTACCTCGTCCAGTTCGAGTGGCTCTAGACAGACCGGTCAGATCCAGAGCTATGCAGGACCATACTGTGGTACTTGTGGAGGGAGGCATTCCACAGATCAGTGCCGAGGAGTAGTTGGCAGCTGTCGTATCTGTAGACAGCAAGGACACTTTGCTCGAGTGTGTCCTCAGAGGAGTGCCCAGGGATCACAGGCTGCTGAGTCATCTGGATCAGCGGCTCAGACAGGTAGACGACCGTCTGCCGTGCACACTTTTCAGCCAGCACCGTCCACTCTGTCACAGCAGAGGCCAGGAAGGGGCCAGATCGTGAGCCAGCCTCCGAGACAGCAGGCCAGAGTTTTTGCTTTGACCGAGGAGCAGGCACAGGATGCACCTGATGATGTAGTTGCAGGTAACTGTTTTATTTCTGGTTATCCTGCTTACGTACTGATTGATACTGGTGCATCACATACTTTTATGTCTGAGCGATTTGCTTTAATGCATTCATTGCCTGTTGAGTCCTTAGCTACTGTAGTATCTGTCACGTCGCCGTTAGGAACAGGGTTGATATCGGTAAAATCTGTGAAATCGTGTATACTGCAGTACGATGGGCATACGATTGATTTAGACTGTATTGTTCTTGGTTTATCTGATTTTGATTGTATTGTCGGCATCGACATGTTGACCAAGTACCGAGCTACAGTCGATTGTTTCCACAAGATTGTTCGATTCAGACCTGAGATGGCCAAGGAGTGGAAATTTTATGGTAAGGGTTCTCGAGCGAGAATTCCTTTAATATCTGCAATGAATATGACTCGATTATTGTAGAAGGGAGCGGATGGATTCCTGGTATATTCAGTTGACTTACTGAAAACGAGCCCAGCATTGGCAGATTTGCCAGTGGTGTGCGAGTTTGCTGATGTCTTTCCAGATGAGATTCCGGGATTGCCTCCGATTCGAGAGATAGACTTCAGCATTGAGCTAATGCCAGGAACAGTTCCGATTTCGAGAGCTCCTTACAGGATGGCACCGATCGAGTTGAAAGAATTGAAAGAACAGTTGGAGGATTTACTGGCCAAAGGATATATCAGACCGAGTGTATCTCCTTGGGGTGCTCTAGTACTGTTCGTGAGAAAGAAAGACGGGTCGATGAGACTTTGTATCGACTATAGGCAACTGAACAAGGCAACGGTAAAGAATAAATACCCCTTGCCTCGTATTGATGATCTGTTTGATCAGTTGCAAGGTTCATCTGTGTATTCCAAGATCGACTTGAGATCTGGATACCATCAACTGAGAGTCAGGGACTCTGATATCTCAAAGACAGCATTCAGAACGAGGTATGGACATTATGAGTTTATTGTCATGCCTTTTGGTTTGACGAATGCACCAGCGGTATTTATGGGATTGATGAACCGCGTCTTTCAGAAATACTTAGATGATTTTGTGATCATATTCATTGATGATATATTGATTTATTCAAAGAATATGATTGAGCATGCTAATCATCTGAGGACGGTGTTGAGAATTCTGAGAACTGAGAAGTTGTATGCGAAACTGTCGAAATGCGAGTTTTGGCTGAAACAGGTTGTGTTTTTGGGTCACATTATATCGGGAGACGGTATATCAGTTGATCCTAGTAAGGTTGAGGCAGTGATTTCTTGGCCGAGACCTACATCTGTGCCGGAAATTCGCAGTTTTATGGGTTTGGCAGGATATTACCGACGATTTATTCAAGATTTTTCGAGTATTGTCAAACCGATTACACAGTTGACTCAGAAAAATGCCCCGTTTAATTGGTCTGAGGAATGTGAGACCAGTTTTCTTGAATTAAAGAAAAGATTAACCAGTGCGCCTGTGTTGACGATTCCTTCAGGTACTGGTGACTTTGTGGTTTATTGTGATGCATCTCACAGAGGGTTGGGATGTATACTGATGCAGCGAGGGCATGTCATTGCCTATGCCTCTAGACAATTGAAACCACATGAGACTCGTTACCCAATTCATGATCTTGAATTGGCAGCCATAGTCTTTGCATTGAAGATATGGCGACATTATCTGTACGGTGAGAAATTCGAAATTTATTCTGATCATAAAAGCTTGAAATATCTGTTTTCGCAATCAGAATTGAATATGAGACAGCGAAGATGGCTGGATTTATTGAAAGATTTCGATTGTGAAATCAAGTATTATCCAGGGAAGTCCAATGCAGCAGCTGATGCACTGAGTCGAAAGGTATGTGCACTATCCTTATCGACGATTGGTGTATCGAATTTGATAGAAGACTGCTGTTTGTCTGGATTAGAATTTGAAACAGATTATGGACCGTTAAGACTTTATACGGTGCAAGTAGAACCAGAGCTGATTATGAGAATTAAGGCAGCTCAGCGAGGTGATCAGAATGTACAGAAATCAGTATCGATGGTTAGAGCAGGACATCGATCAGAGTATCAGGTACGTGATAACGTCTTGTATGTGAATAATCGCCTGGTTGTGCCGAATGTTTCAGATTTGAGACGACAGATATTGTCAGAAGCGCACAACAGTCGATTCAGTATTCATCCTGGTGGCAGAAAAATGTATAATGATTTAAAGACACAGTATGGGTGGAAACAAATGAAATCTGATGTGACCAAATTTGTAGCCAAGTGTCTGAATTGCCAACAGGTGAAAGCTGAAAGAAAGAAACCAGGAGGATTGTTACAGAGTTTGTCCATTCCTGAATGGAATGGGATCACATTTCCATGGATTTTGTGACACAGTTGCCGAGATCCTCCCGAGGTTGTGATGCGATTTGGGTCGTGATTGATCGATTGACCAAATCAGCATGTTTTATTCCATACAAGATGACGTACCGATATGATCAGATGGCTGATATTTATGTCAAGGAAGTGGTTAGATTGCACGGAGTGCCGAAGTCGATTGTTTCAGATCGTGATCCTCGATTTACTTCGCACTTCTGGCAGAGTTTACAGCAAGCTCTTGGTACGAAGTTACATTTGAGCACCGCATATCATCCACAGACCGATGGACAGTCAGAGCGAACTATCCAGACCCTGGAAGATATGCTGAGAGCAGTGGTGCTAGATTTTAGCACTACTTGGCAAGATGCATTGCCTCTTTGTGAGTTTTCGTACAACAACAGCTATCAGACGAGTATTGCGATGGCACCATTCGAAGCGTTGTACGGAAAGAAATGTCGATCCCCTCTGTATTGGGATGATATCTCTGAAGTTCCTGAGACTGGACCTGAGATGATCAGAGATATGACCGAGAAAGTGAAATTGATTCAGAAGAAAATGAAGGCAGCTCAGGACAGACAAGCCAAGTATGCCAACATCAGACGACGACCGTTGGTATTTGAGGCTGGAGACCGAGTATTCCTGAAGAATTCTCCTTTCAGAGGTGTTAGCAGATTTGGCAAGAAAGGGAAATTGTCTCCACGATATGTAGGTCCTTATGAGATTCTCGAAAAGATAGGAGATCGTGCCTATCGACTTGCTTTGCCGCCTTCATTATCTGAGATACATGATGTCTTTCATGTATCGATGCTGCGGAAATATCTCCTTGATGATTCTCACGTGATTCGACCAGACGAGACTGAGCTGGATGAGACATTGAGTTATGTCGAGAAACCGATCCGGATTATCGATCGTAAAGAAAAACAGCTCAGAACAAAGACGATTCCTCTTGTGAAAGTACAATGGACTCATCATGGGGTTGAAGAAGCCACGTGGGAGACTGAATCAGATATGAGACAGGAATTCCCAGCATTATTTCACTGATGTAAATTTCTTATACAGTGTTTGTATATTGTGGGGACCCGGGCTCTAACTCAATTCTTTTGGGATTTAATTGGATCTTTGTTCGAAAATGTGGGTCAAAATTTTGCTTTTAACTTTAATTCAAATGTATTAACTAAAGCATAACATATCTCGATAGAAATTAAACAACGTAATGTACATACAAGTCTGTTCGTACAAACATACACTAGTGTTCAAATGACAACTACAAACATAAGTAGTACAAGTTTCATAAGAAAACACTAGTAATCTGCAATGCCCGAGATCTCCACGCTATCATCATCTCTCATCTAGCTCGTGACCCCGATCCTGCCCCACCTGTTGCCATGCACACATACAGACACGACAACAGCCGGATAACTCCGGTGAGAACATATCCCAGTATAAAACATGGATGCATGCAATGTCATAAATCATGTACAAATGCATAACATAAATCAAGTAACATGAATATACATCTAAACATGTAATAGAATACAAATCTGTAAACATGTAGTAGAATACAAATCTGTATTCGACAATTCAAATCTTGACTCGACTCTTTTCTAATCTAGGGATCCCGGTGTGAATAAGACGGTCTGTTACCTACCCAACCACTCGGGGCAACGGTACGTCTTATTCCTAGACTTCGATCAACTCTGTATCGAGGGTCTACACATATAGCAAATCTGCTCCTATGCGTCGATACACCGAAACGTCTAGTTTTGGCAAGTCTGCCAATCTCTCCTATCTCAGGACTCGAATATAAATCAATAAACAAGGCATTACATAATCAATGTAATAACAATCTAGTATGTGATTTATGGAAACTCGTATCAAATCTGAATCGAGTTGTGCAATCCCGTGACCACATGAATTATACCTTTCTTGTCGAATCGTCGATCAAAGTCTCAAAGTCGGAATGTCAACTCTGTCAAGATTAATCTGAAATGGGATAATGAATGTGCTATATATATCAAAACACAACTCAACCATCTAGTACAACTCAAGAATCACATTTGGTATAAAATCGACGGCATAACGACGTATTTCTTCGATACCGATAATACAATTTCACCACAACAATATCAAAATCAATCCCAACAACTCATAATCTCATCTAAACATCAATCCACCAGCTATAATCTGTAAAATCTTCACATAATACATGCTGGAATTTCGAATAAAAGCATACGATATCCAAAAATCAATCCGATAGCAACTATATCAAGCTCATACTATCAAGAACACATATCTTCAAGCAAATCACAACTTCTCCAACATATGAATATCGAGACATGCTGGAAATGTAAGAAACTTACGTCCTTTCGTAGCCCTTGTCAAGAGGAACACGAATCTCTACTCGGATTTCAAACCGGATGGCAAATTGTTGCACAATCTAAATTCTAATATGCAAAAGCTTGAAGAATTCTTAAGAGCTCTCGGTTCTCTCACTCTGAAAACATGCAAATGAAGTGTCAATCCAAAGTATATATATACCATGCCATGTGTCACTACGAAAATCAAAGGTGGCGTTTACGCATGCAAACCGCGGGTGCGGTGTCTCAAGAGTGCGGGTGCGCTGTGCTCACGGCGAGTCCATCCAAAAATGTTGCACCTAGACCACGGGTGCGGTCCTTACATGACCGCGGGTGTGGTCTCACACCGCGGGTGCGGTCGTGCTAGCACCGCGGGTGCGGTGTCTGTTCGCACAAATTCACCAATTTCTGTCACCTACACCGCGGGTGCGGTAGTCTTAGCACCGCGGGTGCGGTGTGGCTTCGGCCCTGCTGCTCAAAATCTCATAATTGTGCATTCTTATCTCTATAATTCCAACATCAATAATATCGATAATTCTCGAGCCTTACATTTCTCCCAAACAACTTAATCAATCATAGTAAAGGAAGAAATGACATTAGAACTGAAAGAAAACTCACATCATACAAATAGCTCGGGATGCCTCTGTCTCATCTCAGACTCTGTCTCCCAAGTTGCTTCCTCGATGCCATGACGATTTCATTGAACCTTCACCAGCGGAATGGTCTTGGTTCTAAGTTGTTTCTCTTTCCAATCAAGAATCTGTATCGGTCTTTCAACATAGCTCAGAGTCTGATCTAACTCGGCTTCTTCAGGTTGAATGACATGAGAGTCATCCGGCATGTATCTGCGCAACATCGATACATGAAAAACATCATGTATACCGGACAGTGAAGGACGAAGAGCAAGTCTGTAAGCTCGATCGCCAATCTTTTCAAGAATCTCATACGGACCGACGTATCTAGGAGACAACTTTCCACGCTTGCCAAATCTGACAACGCTTCTGAAAGGTGAAATCTTCAAAAATACTCTGTCTCCCTGTTCGAATACTAACGGTCTGCGTCTAATATTGGCGTACTTCGCTTGCCTATCCTGTGCCGTCTTCATTCGTTTCTGAATGGTCTTCACTTTTTCTGTCATCTCACGAATCATATCAGGCCCCAACACTGGTACCTCAGAAATATCATCCCAGTACAACGGAGATCTGCACTTCTTTCCGTATAAAGCTTCGAACGGTGCCATCTCTATGCTCGTCTGATAGCTGTTGTTGTATGAAAACTCACACAATGGCAATGCATCTTGCCAATTAGTATCAAAGTCTAGTACTACAGCTCTCAGCATATCCTCCAAAGTCTGGATAGTCCGCACTGACTGTCCGTCTGTCTGGGGATGATAAGCAGTGCTCAGGTGTAAAGTCGTACCCAAAGCCTGCTGCAAGCTGTGCCAAAAATGAGAAGTGAATCGTGGATCACGATCTGATACGATCGACTTCGGCACACCATGCAATCTGACGACCTCTTTGACATACAACTCTGCCATCTGATCATGTCGATAAGTCATCCTGTACGGAATAAAGCACGCTGATTTGGTCAGTCTGTCTATCACAACCCAGATCGCGTCACAGCCCCGCGAAGATCGAGGTAACTTCGTCACGAAGTCCATGGAAATGTGGTCCCATTTCATTCAGGAACAGACAAACTCTGAAGTAAACCTCCGGGCTTCTTTCTCTCTGCCTTCACCTGCTGGCAATTCAGGCACTTAGACACAAATTCTGCAATGTCTGTCTTCATCTGCTTCCACCAGAATTGTGTCTTCAAGTCGTTATACATCTTCCTGCCACCAGGATGAATGCTGAACCGACTACAGTGTGCTTCCGACATGATCTGTCGTCTCAAATCTGAAATCTCTGGCACCACTAAGCGGTTATTCACATACAGAACAGAATCTCTGACGTGATATTCTGAGATATGTCCAGCTCTGACCATATCAATCGATTTCTGCACACTCGGATCAGTTCTCTGTGCTTCTTTGATCCTCGAAATCAAGTCTGGCTCAATCTGAATCGCAGCAAGTCGCAACGGTCTACTCTCTGTATTAAATGTCAATCCAGACAAGCAACAATCTTCTACTAAACTCGATACACCTACAGTCGACAAGGAAAGAGCACATACCTTTCGACTCAAGGCGTCTGCCGCTGCATTCGACTTTCCTGGATGGTACTTGATCTCGCAATCAAAATCTTTCAGCAGATCAAGCCATCGTCGCTGCCTCATGTTCAACTCTGACTGAGAAAAGAGGTACTTCAAGCTCTTATGATCGGAATAGATCTCAAATTTCTCGCCATACAGATAGTGACGCCAGATCTTGAGTGCAAATACAATCGCCGCCAATTCAAGATCATGAATCGGATAACGAGTCTCGTGCGGCTTCAGCTGTCTAGAGGCGTACGCTATCACGTGCCCTCGCTGCATAAGAACACATCCTAACCCTCTGTGAGATGCGTCACAGTATACAACGAACTCACCTGTACCTGCAGGAATCGTCAAGACAGGCGCACTAGTCAGCCTCTTCTTCAGCTCTACAAAACTGGCTTCACAATCTTCGGACCACACAAATGGCATATTCTTCTGTGTCAACTGGGTGATAGGCTTCGCTATACTGGAGAAGTCTCGAATAAAACGTCGATAATACCCGGCTAGACCCATGAAACTGCGTATCTCTGGCACCGAAGTCGGTCTCGGCCAACTGATCACAGCCTCAACTTTACTCGGATCTACAGCAATACCCTCTCCAGATATAATATGCCCCAAGAAGACAACCTGTCGCAACCAGAATTCACACTTGGACAGTTTGGCATACAACTGCTCTTTTCTCAAAGTCTTCAATACAATCCTCAGGTGATCTGCATGCTCAGTCAAATTCTTCGAATACACCAAAATGTCATCGATAAATACAATCACAAAATCATCTAAATATCTCTGAAAAATGCGGTTCATCAAACTCATAAACACCGCTGGTGCATTCGTCAAACCGAAAGGCATAACAACAAACTCGTAATGTCCATACCTGGTTCGGAATGCAGTTTTCGGAATATCAACGTCTCTAACTCTGAGCTGATGATACCCTGATCTCAAATCAATCTTCGAATATACCGAAGATCCCTGTAACTGGTCAAATAAATCGTCGATGCGAGGCAAAGGATACTTGTTCTTCACTGTTGCCTTGTTCAACTGTCTATAATCAATACACAGTCGCATCGAACCATCTTTCTTTCTAACGAAAAGCACCGGAGCACCCCAAGGTGATACACTGGGTCTGATATATCCCTTGGACAGAAGATCCTCCAACTGTGCTTTCAACTCTTTCAGTTCAACAGGCGCCATCCTATACGGAGCTCTTGAAATAGGAACACTACCTGGCACAAGATCTATGCTGAAATCAACCTCTCGAACTGGAGGTAATCCTGGAATCTCATCAGGAAAAACATCTGCAAACTCGCAAACCACTGGCAAATCTGCCAATGCTGGGCTCGTCTTCAGTAGATCTACTGAATATACAAGAAAGCCCTCTGCTCCTCTCTGAAGCAATCTACTCATAGTCAGAGCAGATACTAAGGGAATCCGAGATCTGGAACCCTTGCCGTAAAATTTCCACTCGTCTGTCATTTCGGGTCTGAATCTGACAATCTTGTGGAAACAATCTACAGTGGCCCTGTACTTGGTTAACATATCTATGCCAACTATACAGTCAAAATCAGCTAAACCAAGTACTACACAATCAAGATCAATCTCATGCCCCTCAAACTGAAGCATACAGTGTCTAACAGTAGTCACAGATATCAAACCACTTCCCAACGGAGAAGCTATAGACACTACTGTCGACATCGACTCAACAGGCAATGCATGTCTCAATGCAAAATGTTCAGATATAAATGTATGAGATGCCCCTGTGTCTATCAACACATATGCAGGATAACCGCAAAGAAAACAGTTACCTGCAATGACGTCATCTGGCGCCTCCTGCGCCTGTTCCTCTGTCAGGGCAAAAACACGTGCCTGCTGTCTGGGAGGCTGACTCACCGTCTGACTACCTCCTAGTCTCTGCTGGGTCTGTGTAGAGGGTGGCTGGAAGGAGTGTACAGAGGATGCCTGTCTCTCCATCTGTGGCGCTGGTGCTGATGATCCTGTGCTCTGGAATCGTTGTTCACCTCTCTGGGGACAAACTCTGGCGAAATGTCCCTGTTGCCTACAATGTTGCAGCGTCCCAGAACTCCTTGACACTGCTCCGTAGCATGTCGCCCTCCGCATGAACCGTATGCGCCACTATACTCTGACCCCTGACTTCTCTGTCGAGATCCACTCGAACTCGATGAACTACTCCCAGATTTCTTAAATTGTTTGCCTTTAGCCTTTAGAAATTCCTTCTTACCACTACCACTAGCTCCGCTGTCAAAACGAGGAGGAGGTGGTGGAAACTGTACGGTAGTAGACTGTGGCGGTCTCTGCCCCTGAACACCGTAGGAAGCCCCTCGCTGCCTGATCAAGCCAGCCTCGGCTCCCTTCGCTCGGTTCAGTGCCTCTGAAAAAGTACTAGGCCGGCCCGTGTTCACCAAAGTGAAAACATCCGGATTCAGCCCGTTGATGAACTGATCGGCCACTGCCTCGTCGTTTCCGGCCACATGCGGTGCAAATCGTAGCAATGCAGAAAATTTAGCAACATACTCCTCGATGTTCCACTGTCCCTGCTTCAGATTCGCAAATTCAGCTCCCTTATCTTTCCGGTAGGAGACGGGAAAGAAGCGCTGATAGAACTCGTCTTTGAAGACTTTCCACGTGATATCAATGCCTCGGTGCTCCAAGGCTCTCTTCGTCGTCAACCACCAGCTCTTGGCAACCTCTTGCATCTGATGCCCTATCAGCTTCACACGTCGCTCATCAGTATATGCCAAGGACTCAAACAGCATCTCGATATCATCCAGCCAGCTCTCGCATTCTACTGCACTCTCTGTGCCTTTCAGAGTAGGCGGATGGAAAGACTGGAATCTCTTCAATAAAGTCTCCATCGGCGTAGCGGTGACATCCATCTGTGCACCGGATGTGCTACCCTGCTCTGGTTGTGGCACTCGTCTAGGCGGCATAAATCAGATCATAAAACTGATTAGTACACACCCAATGTCATCTGTCTCAGCCCTTCTCTGATCATATACCTCTGATCGAGAATCGGTTCTGATTCAGGCTTGAAATGCTGTAAATCAATTCAGATAATACAACACAACATATAATAGGAAAAGCAATAAAGCATGCTAGCATCTCAAAAGCAAGGAAGATGACTCGATCTACCCCGCTCATTCTATTCTATCTCAGTCTACAGAACCTACTGCTCTGATACCACCTGTTGTGGGGACCCGGGCTCTAACTCAATTCTTTTGGGATTTAATTGGATCTTTGTTCGAAAATGTGGGTCAAAATTTTGCTTTTAACTTTAATTCAAATGTATTAACTAAAGCATAACATATCTCGATAGAAATTAAACAACGTAATGTACATACAAGTCTGTTCGTACAAACATACACTAGTGTTCAAATGACAACTACAAACATAAGTAGTACAAGTTTCATAAGAAAACACTAGTAATCTGCAATGCCCGAGATCTCCACGCTATCATCATCTCTCATCTAGCTCGTGACCCCGATCCTGCCCCACCTGTTGCCATGCACACGTACAGACACGACAACAGCCGGATAACTCCGGTGAGAACATATCCCAGTATAAAACATGGATGCATGCAATGTCATAAATCATGTACAAATGCATAACATAAATCAAGTAACATGAATATACATCTAAACATGTAATAGAATACAAATCTGTAAACATGTAGTAGAATACAAATCTGTATTCGACAATTCAAATCTTGACTCGACTCTTTTCTAATCTAGGGATCCCGGTGTGAATAAGACGGTCTGTTACCTACCCAACCACTCGGGGCAAAGGTACGTCTTATTCCTAGACTTCGGTCAACTCTGTATCGAGGGTCTACACATATAGCAAATCTGCTCCTATGCGTCGATACACCGAAACGTCTAGTTTTGGCAAGTCTGCCAATCTCTCCTATCTCAGGACTCGAATATAAATCAATAAACAAGGCATTACATAATCAATGTAATAACAATCTAGTATGTGATTTATGGAAACTCGTATCAAATATGAATCGAGTTGTGCAATCCCGTGACCACATGAATTATACCTTTCTTGTCGAATCGTCGATCGAAGTCTCAAAGTCGGAATGTCAACTCTGTCAAGATTAATCTGAAATGGGATAATGAATGTGCTATATATATCAAAACACAACTCAACCATCTAGTACAACTCAAGAATCACATTTGGTATAAAATCGACGGCATAACGACGTATTTCTTCGATACTGATAATACAATTTCACCACAACAATATCAAAATCAATCCCAACAACTCATAATCTCATCTAAACATCAATCCACCAGCTATAATCTGTAAAATCTTCACATAATACATGCTGGAATTTCGAATAAAAGCATACGATATCCAAAAATCAATCCGATAGCAACTATATCAAGCTCATACTATCAAGAACACATATCTTCAAGCAAATCACAACTTCTCCAACATATGAATATCGAGACATGCTGGAAATGTAAGAAACTTACGTCCTTTCGTAGCCCTTGTCAAGAGGAACACGAATCTCTACTCGGATTTCAAACCGGATGGCAAATTGTTGCACAATCTAAATTCTAATATGCAAAAGCTTGAAGAATTCTTAAGAGCTCTCGGTTCTCTCACTCTGAAAACATGCAAATGAAGTGTCAATCCAAAGTATATATATACCATGCCATGTGTCACTACGAAAATCAAAGGTGGCATTTTCGCATGCAAACCGCGGGTGCGGTGTCTCAAGAGTGCGGGTGCGCTGTGCTCACGACGAGTCCATCCAAAAATGTTGCACCTAGACCGCGGGTGCGGTCCTTACATGACCGCGGGTGCGGTCTCACACCGCGGGTGCGGTCGTGCTAGCACCGCGGGTGCGGTGTCTATTCGCACAAATTCACCAATTTCTGTCACCTACACCGCGGGTGCGGTATTCTTAGCACCGCGGGTGCGGTGTGGCTTCGGCCCTGCTGCTCAAAATCTCATAATTGTGCATTCTTATCTCTATAATTCCAACATCAATAATATCGATAATTCTCGAGCCTTACAGTATATACTCCTTATTGATACGAATGAAATGCTCGTGATTTCGAGGACGAAATCGTATCTTAGGGGCGGAGAAATGTAATGCCCAAGATTTTGTATCATGTTAATCTGAGATTATTGATTATTAGTGGACACGATTATAACCCGGACCAAGAAATAGGAAGAGCCATGAGGTGGGCCGAAAGTGTCTCGCCCGGGCGGAAGTTTTTGTCCGCTCGAGCGAGACGGAATTCTGAAAGAGGTCCGAGAGTTACTCGCTCGGGCGGAAGTTTGTGCTCGCCCGAGCGAGACTGCTTGAATTGCGAGGGCCGAGAGTTACTCGCCCGGGCGGAAACTTATGTCCGCCCGAGCGAGAGACGTGGTTGGCCAAGGACGAGCCACTTGCTTGGCTGCATGTCGTGTGTATATATATATATATATGTACATGCAATTCATCCTCAGAAACAAGAAACGGAAGCTCGGGGAAAGTTTAGCTTTTGATCTTAAATTCAATCGTGCGATCAATCCGTCCGTCTGATTTTGATTCTGACTTCGGTACCGAGTTCCTAGCAACGTAGGCTACAACTGGACGTAAGTTTTGCTACGTTTTGACATGCTTTGAAATTATGCTATTGTCAGAATTGAATGGAACTCATATATGTTGTTCTTGACATAGTAGACATCATAGAATCGAAGTCAGATTAAGAAATAGACTGATTATGGAATTGTTATGATTTTCTGATTATAATCAGTTGATACCGGACAGATTTGGATTATGGATTGATTATAGATTGTATTGGATATGAGTTATGGATTGTAACTGTTATCTGGTGAATTGGTATAGACGGGGATATTGGAATTGTACCGTTATGCCGTTGATTTTGAATTAAATCAAGAATTATCAGATTGTTATTGATTCGAGTGGTATATTGACATAAGATTATTTATATTGTCATTACCAGACATACTGTGAATTCAGGACTTCGACTAAGCAGGAAACCGAGACTGCAAAGAAAGGTATAAGTCAATGTGGTATTGGGAGATGGACTTGAGTCGGCTTGGACTTGGGTTTCCCTAAATCACATACTTTATTTATTGCATTGATATTTGCATTTATTTGATTAATATACTTGTGCTCTTGATATTTAGATGACAGGTATTAGTCGAACTGTCTTGTGACACACCGTGCCGGATAGTGCTGGTATCGCCACGGCACATTGCACGATGTCACAAGATAGGATGCTAGCGATAGGGCTACAGTCTATGACGGATAGGTCAGGACACTGGATGTATGGTTATATCGAGTAATGGAATCCATTACGGAATTCGATATAGGAACACCATATTTGGTTATATCGAGTAAAGGGGTTGGAATTCTTCTATTACGGAATTCGATATAGGAATACCGGGGCACTGGTTATATCGAGTAATAGAGATTATGGTTCCCTCCTTTACGGAATTCGATATAGGAATACCACATCTGGAAACCGGGATCCCTAGACTAGGATTGAGTCTAGTCTTAAATGATGTAGCTACGAGTATTGTTTATGTTTCGGATTATGATACATATTCATGTTACCCGATTACATGCTTTATATTGTTTATATGGTTGCATGTTTCATTGATTTATACTGGGAGTATATTCTCACCGGTTTATCCGGCTGTTGTCTTGTCTGTATGTGTACTTGACAACAGGTGGGACAGGTTCAGGGTCGAGGAGATGAAGAGCTAGATCGTGATTAGAGTGGTGGCACCGGACTTGGACTAGATGTAGGGTTAAACACTTGACTTTAGTTTTAAACCCTAGTTTGAATAAATGTGTGAAATACAGGACTTGTATTTTATATATATACTGATATAGATATATGGTTTGATTTCACTACGTTCCGCATTTTAAAAAAAAAAAAATTCAGACCCTGTTTTTAATTGATTAATTAGTCCCATTTATGATTAAGAACTTGATTAGCGTCCGGGTCCCCACATGTCATGCAACCTAGCGACTTCTCTAAAGAACAAATCCGCCATGTTTGAATCATCATCGGATTTTATGACAAGCTATAAAATGTGCCATCTTAGAGAATCAATCCACAACAACAAAAATAGAATCCCTCCCCTTCTTAATCCTAGGAAACCCCAAAATAAAGTCCATAGAAATGTCAATCCAAGTACTTTTTAAGAATAGCACGCAAAAGTGTTCTCAAAGTTCTATTGACAACTTCAGTTTGTCCATCCGTTTGAGGATGACAAGTAGTAGAAAACAACAATTTTGTGCCAAGTTTAGCCCATAAAGTCTTCCAAACGTAACTCAAGAATTTAACATCGCGACCAGTACAATAGTCCTAGGCATGCCATGCAACCTTACGACTTCTCTAAAGAACAAATCCGCAATGTTTGAAGCATCATCGGTTTTATGACAAGCTATAAAATGTGCCATCTTAGAGAATCTATCCACAACAACAAAAATATAATCCCTCCTCTTCTTAGTCCTAGGCAACCCCAAAATAAAGTACATAGAAATGTCAATCCAAGTTCTTTTTAAGAATAGCACGCAAAAGTGTTCCCAAAGTTCTATTGACAACTTCAGTTTGTCCATCCGTTTGAGGATGACAAGTAGTAGAAAACAACAATTTTGTGCCAAGTTTAGCCCATAAAGTCTACAAAAAGTAACTCAAGAATTTAACATCGCGACTAGAAACAATAGTCCTAGGCATGTCATGCAACCTAGCGACTTCTCTAAAGAACAAATCCGCCATGTTTGAATCATCATCGGATTTTATGACAAGCTATAAAATGTGCCATCTTAGAGAATCAATCCACAAGAACAAAAAAAGAATCCCTCCCCTTCTTAGTCCTAGGCAACCCCAAAATAAAGTCCATAGAAATGTCAATCCAAGTTCTTTTTGAGAATAGCACGCAAAAGTGTTCCCAAAGTTCTATTGACAACTTCAGTTTGTCCATCCGTTTGAGGATGACAAGTAGTAGAAAACAACAATTTTGTGCCAAGTTTAGCCCATAAAGTCTACCAAAAGTAACTCAAGAATTTAACATCGCGACGAGAAACAATAGTCCTAGGCATGTCATGCAACCTAGCGACTTCTCTAAAGAACAAATCCGCCATGTTTGAAGCATGATCGGATTTTATGACAAGCTATAAAATGTGCCATCTTAGAGAATCAATCCACAACAACAAAAATAGAATCCCTCCCCTTCTTAGTCCTAGGCAACACCAAAATAAAGTCCATAGAAATGTCAATCCAAGTTCTTTTTAAGAATAGCACGCAAAAGTGTTCCCAAAGTTCTATTGAAAAACTTCAGTTTGTCCATCCGTTTGAGGATGACAAGTAGTAGAAAACAACAATTTTGTGCCAAGTTTAGCCCATAAAGTCTTCCAAAAGTAACTCAAGAATTTAACATCGCGACAAGAAACAATAGTCCTAGGCATGCCATGCAACCTAGCGACTTCTCTACAGAACAAATCCGCCATGTTTCAAGCATCATCGGATTTTATGACAAGCTATAAAATGTGCCATCTTAGAGAATCTATCCACAACAACAAAAATAGAATCCCTCCCCTTCTTAGTCCTAGGCAACCCCAAAATTAAGTCCATAGAAATGTCAATCCAAGTTCTTTTTAAGAATAGCACGCAAAAGTGTTCCCAAAGTTCTATTGACAACTTCAGTTTGTCCATCCGTTTGAGGATGACAAGTAGTAGAAAACAACAATTTTGTGCCAAGTTTAGCCCATAAAGTCTTCCAAACGTAACTCAAGAATTTAACATCGCGACCAGAAACAATAGTCCTAGGCATGCCATGCAACCTTACGACTTCTCTAAAGAACAAATCCGCAATGTTTGAAGCATCATCGGTTTTATGAAAAGCTATAAAATGTGCCATCTTAGAGAATCTATCCACAACAACAAAAATAGAATCCCTCCCCTTCTTAGTCCTAGGCAACCCAAAATAAAGTACATAGAAATGTCAATCCAAGTTCTTTTAAAGAATAGCACGCAAAAGTGTTCCCAAAGTTCTATTGACAACTTCAGTTTGTCCATCCGTTTGAGGATGACAAGTAGTAGAAAACAACAATTTTGTGCCAAGTTTAGCCCATAAAGTCTACCAAAAGTAACTCAAGAATTTAACATCGCGACGAGAAACAATAGTCCTAGGCATGTCATGCAACCTAGCGACTTCTCTAAAGAACAAATCCGCCATGTTTGAATCATCATCGGATTTTATGACAAGCTATAAAATGTGCCATCTTAGAGAATCAATCCACAACAACAAAAATAGAATCCCTCCCCTTCTTAGTCCTAGGAAACCCCAAAATAAAGTCCATAGAAATGTCAATCCAAGTTCTTTTTAAGAATAGCACGCAAAAGTGTTCCCAAAGTTCTATTGACAACTTCAGTTTGTCCATCCGTTTGAGGATGACAAGTAAACAACAATTTTATGCCAAGTTTAGCCCATAAAGTCTTCCAAAAGTAACTCAAGAATTTCACTTCGCGACCAGAAACAATAGTCCTAGGCATGCCATGCAACATAGCGACTTCTCTAAAGAACAAATCCGCCATGTTTGAAGCATCATCGGATTTTATGACAAGCTATAAAATGTGCCATCTTAGAGAATCTATCCACAACAACAAAAATAGAATCCCTCCCCTTCTTAGTCCTAGGCAACCCCAAAATAAAGTCAATAGAAATGTCAATCCAAGTTCTTTTTAAGAATAGCACACAAAAGTGTTCTCAATGTTCTATTGACAACTTCAGTTTGTCCATCCGTTTGAGGATGACAAGTAGTAGAAAACAACAATTTTGTGCCAAGTTTAGCCCATAAAGTCTTCCAAACGTAACTCAAGAATTTAACATCGCGACCAGTACAATAGTCCTAGGCATGCCATGCAACCTTACGACTTCTCTAAAGAACAAATCCGCAATGTTTGAAGCATCATCGGTTTTATGACAAGCTATAAAATGTGCCATCTTAGAGAATCTATCCACAACAACAAAAATAAAATCCCTCCCCTTCTTAGTCCTAGGCAACCCCAAAATAAAGTACATAGAAATGTCAATCCAAGTTCTTTTTAAGAATAGCACGCAAAAGTGTTCCCAAAGTTCTATTGAAAACTTCAGTTTGTCCATCCGTTTGAGGATGACAAGTAATAGAAAACAACAATTTTGTGCCAAGTTTAGCCCATAAAGTCTACCAAAAGTAACTCAAGAATTTAACATCGCGACTAGAAACAATAGTCCTAAGCATGTCATGTAATGCCCAAGATTTTGTATCATGTTAATCTGAGATTATTGATTATTAGTGGACACGATTATAACCCGGACCAAGAAATAGGAAGAGCCATGAGGTGGGCCGAAAGTGTCTCGCCCGGGCGGAAGTTTTTGTCCGCTCGAGCGAGACGGAATTCTGAAAGAGGGCCGAGAGTTACTCGTTCGGGCGGAAGTTTGTGCTCGCCCGAGCGAGACTGCTTGAATTGCGAGGGCCGAGAGTTACTCGCCCGGGCGGAAACTTATGTCCGCCCGAGCGAGAGACGTGGTTGGCCAAGGACGAGCCACTTGCTTGGCTGCATGTCGTGTGTATATATATATATATATATGTACATGCAATTCATCCTCAGAAACAAGAAACGGAAGCTCGGGGAAAGTTTAGCTTTTGATCTTAAATTCAATCGTGCGATCAATCCGTCCGTCTGATTTTGATTCTGACTTCGGTACCGAGTTCCTAGCAACGTAGGCTACAACTGGACGTAAGTTTTGCTACGTTTTGACATGCTTTGAAATTATGCTATTGTCAGAATTGAATGGAACTCATATATGTTGTTCTTGACATAGTAGACATCATAGAATCGAAGTCAGATTAAGAAATAGACTGATTATGGAATTGTTATGATTTTCTGATTATAATCAGTTGATACCGGACAGATTTGGATTATGGATTGATTATAGATTGTATTGGATATGAGTTATGGATTGTAACTGTTATCTGGTGAATTGGTATAGACGGGGATATTGGAATTGTACCGTTATGCCGTTGATTTTGAATTAAATCAAGAATTATCAGATTGTTATTGATTCGAGTGGTATATTGACATAAGATTATTTATATTGTCATTACCAGACAGACTGTGAATTCAGGACTTCGACTAAGCAGGAAACCGAGACTGCAAAGAAAGGTATAAGTCAATGTGGTATTGAGAGATGGACTTGAGTCGGCTTGGACTTGGGTTTCCCTAAATCACATACTTTATTTATTGCATTGATATTTGCATTTATTTGATTAATATACTTGTGCTCTTGATATTTAGATGACAGGTATTAGTCGAACTGTCTTGTGACACACCGTGCCGAATAGTGGTGGTATCGCCACGGCACATTGCACGATGTCACAAGATAGGATGCTAGCGATAGGGCTACAGTCCATGACGGATAGGTCAGGACACTGGATGTATGGTTATATCGAGTAATGGAATCCATTACGGAATTCGATATAGGAACACCATATTTGGTTATATCGAGTAAAGGGGTTGGAATTCTTCTATTACGGAATTCGATATAGGAATACCGGGGCACTGGTTATATCGAGTAATAGAGATTATGGTTCCCTCCTTTACGGAATTCGATATAGGAATACCACATCTGGAAACCGGGATCCCTAGACTAGGATTGAGTCTAGTCTTAAATGATGTAGCTACGAGTATTGTTTATGTTTCGGATTATGATACATATTCATGTTACCCGATTACATGCTTTATATTGTTTATATGGTTGCATGTTTCATTGATTTATACTGGGAGTATATTCTCACCGGTTTATCCGGCTGTTGTCTTGTCTGTATGTGTACTTGACAACAGGTGGGACAGGTTCAGGGTCGAGGAGATGAAGAGCTAGATCGTGATTAGAGTGGTGGCACCGGACTTGGACTAGATGTAGGGTTAAACACTTGACTTTAGTTTTAAACCCTAGTTTGAATAAATGTGTGAAATACAGGACTTGTATTTTATATATATACTGATATAGATATATGGTTTGATTTCACTACGTTCCGCATTTTAAAAAAAAAAAAATTCAGACCCTGTTTTTAATTGATTAATTAGTCCCATTTATGATTAAGAACTTGATTAGCGTCCGGGTCCCCACATGTCATGCAACCTAGCGACTTCTCTAAAGAACAAATCCGCCATGTTTGAATCATCATCGGATTTTATGACAAGCTATAAAATGTGCCATCTTAGAGAATCAATCCACAACAACAAAAATAGAATCCCTCCCCTTCTTAATCCTAGGAAACCCCAAAATAAAGTCCATAGAAATGTCAATCCAAGTTCTTTTTAAGAATAGCACGCAAAAGTGTTCTCAAAGTTCTATTGACAACTTCAGTTTGTCCATCCGTTTGAGGATGACAAGTAGTAGAAAACAACAATTTTGTGCCAAGTTTAGCCCATAAAGTCTTCCAAACGTAACTCAAGAATTTAACATCGCGACCAGTACAATAGTCCTAGGCATGCCATGCAACCTTACGACTTCTCTAAAGAACAAATCCGCAATGTTTGAAGCATCATCGGTTTTATGACAAGCTATAAAATGTGCCATCTTAGAGAATCTATCCACAACAACAAAAATAGAATCCCTCCTCTTCTTAGTCCTAGGCAACCCCAAAATAAAGTACATAGAAATGTCAATCCAAGTTCTTTTTAAGAATAGCACGCAAAAGTGTTCCCAAAGTTCTATTGACAACTTCAGTTTGTCCATCCGTTTGAGGATGACAAGTAGTAGAAAACAACAATTTTGTGCCAAGTTTAGCCCATAAAGTCTACAAAAAGTAACTCAAGAATTTAACATCGCGACTAGAAACAATAGTCCTAGGCATGTCATGCAACCTAGCGACTTCTCTAAAGAACAAATCCGCCATGTTTGAATCATCATCGGATTTTATGACAAGCTATAAAATGTGCCATCTTAGAGAATCAATCCACAAGAACAAAAAAAGAATCCCTCCCCTTCTTAGTCCTAGGCAACCCCAAAATAAAGTCCATAGAAATGTCAATCCAAGTTCTTTTTGAGAATAGCACGCAAAAGTGTTCCCAAAGTTCTATTGACAACTTCAGTTTGTCCATCCGTTTGAGGATGACAAGTAGTAGAAAACAACAATTTTGTGCCAAGTTTAGCCCATAAAGTCTACCAAAAGTAACTCAAGAATTTAACATCGCGACGAGAAACAATAGTCCTAGGCATGTCATGCAACCTAGCGACTTCTCTAAAGAACAAATCCGCCATGTTTGAAGCATGATCGGATTTTATGACAAGCTATAAAATGTGCCATCTTAGAGAATCAATCCACAACAACAAAAATAGAATCCCTCCCCTTCTTAGTCCTAGGCAACACCAAAATAAAGTCCATAGAAATGTCAATCCAAGTTCTTTTTAAGAATAGCACGCAAAAGTGTTCCCAAAGTTCTATTGAAAAACTTCAGTTTGTCCATCCGTTTGAGGATGACAAGTAGTAGAAAACAACAATTTTGTGCCAAGTTTAGCCCATAAAGTCTTCCAAAAGTAACTCAAGAATTTAACATCGCGACAAGAAACAATAGTCCTAGGCATGCCATGCAACCTAGCGACTTCTCTACAGAACAAATCCGCCATGTTTCAAGCATCATCGGATTTTATGACAAGCTATAAAATGTGCCATCTTAGAGAATCTATCCACAACAACAAAAATAGAATCCCTCCCCTTCTTAGTCCTAGGCAACCCCAAAATTAAGTCCATAGAAATGTCAATCCAAGTTCTTTTTAAGAATAGCACGCAAAAGTGTTCCCAAAGTTCTATTGACAACTTCAGTTTGTCCATCCGTTTGAGGATGACAAGTAGTAGAAAACAACAATTTTGTGCCAAGTTTAGCCCATAAAGTCTTCCAAACGTAACTCAAGAATTTAACATCGCGACCAGAAACAATAGTCCTAGGCATGCCATGCAACCTTACGACTTCTCTAAAGAACAAATCCGCAATGTTTGAAGCATCATCGGTTTTATGAAAAGCTATAAAATGTGCCATCTTAGAGAATCTATCCACAACAACAAAAATAGAATCCCTCCCCTTCTTAGTCCTAGGCAACCCAAAATAAAGTACATAGAAATGTCAATCCAAGTTCTTTTAAAGAATAGCACGCAAAAGTGTTCCCAAAGTTCTATTGACAACTTCAGTTTGTCCATCCGTTTGAGGATGACAAGTAGTAGAAAACAACAATTTTGTGCCAAGTTTAGCCCATAAAGTCTACCAAAAGTAACTCAAGAATTTAACATCGCGACGAGAAACAATAGTCCTAGGCATGTCATGCAACCTAGCGACTTCTCTAAAGAACAAATCCGCCATGTTTGAATCATCATCGGATTTTATGACAAGCTATAAAATGTGCCATCTTAGAGAATCAATCCACAACAACAAAAATAGAATCCCTCCCCTTCTTAGTCCTAGGAAACCCCAAAATAAAGTCCATAGAAATGTCAATCCAAGTTCTTTTTAAGAATAGCACGCAAAAGTGTTCCCAAAGTTCTATTGACAACTTCAGTTTGTCCATCCGTTTGAGGATGACAAGTAAACAACAATTTTATGCCAAGTTTAGCCCATAAAGTCTTCCAAAAGTAACTCAAGAATTTCACTTCGCGACCAGAAACAATAGTCCTAGGCATGCCATGCAACATAGCGACTTCTCTAAAGAACAAATCCGCCATGTTTGAAGCATCATCGGATTTTATGACAAGCTATAAAATGTGCCATCTTAGAGAATCTATCCACAACAACAAAAATAGAATCCCTCCCCTTCTTAGTCCTAGGCAACCCCAAAATAAAGTCAATAGAAATGTCAATCCAAGTTCTTTTTAAGAATAGCACACAAAAGTGTTCTCAATGTTCTATTGACAACTTCAGTTTGTCCATCCGTTTGAGGATGACAAGTAGTAGAAAACAACAATTTTGTGCCAAGTTTAGCCCATAAAGTCTTCCAAACGTAACTCAAGAATTTAACATCGCGACCAGTACAATAGTCCTAGGCATGCCATGCAACCTTACGACTTCTCTAAAGAACAAATCCGCAATGTTTGAAGCATCATCGGTTTTATGACAAGCTATAAAATGTGCCATCTTAGAGAATCTATCCACAACAACAAAAATAAAATCCCTCCCCTTCTTAGTCCTAGGCAACCCCAAAATAAAGTACATAGAAATGTCAATCCAAGTTCTTTTTAAGAATAGCACGCAAAAGTGTTCCCAAAGTTCTATTGAAAACTTCAGTTTGTCCATCCGTTTGAGGATGACAAGTAATAGAAAACAACAATTTTGTGCCAAGTTTAGCCCATAAAGTCTACCAAAAGTAACTCAAGAATTTAACATCGCGACTAGAAACAATAGTCCTAAGCATGTCATGTAATGCCCAAGATTTTGTATCATGTTAATCTGAGATTATTGATTATTAGTGGACACGATTATAACCCGGACCAAGAAATAGGAAGAGCCATGAGGTGGGCCGAAAGTGTCTCGCCCGGGCGGAAGTTTTTGTCCGCTCGAGCGAGACGGAATTCTGAAAGAGGGCCGAGAGTTACTCGTTCGGGCGGAAGTTTGTGCTCGCCCGAGCGAGACTGCTTGAATTGCGAGGGCCGAGAGTTACTCGCCCGGGCGGAAACTTATGTCCGCCCGAGCGAGAGACGTGGTTGGCCAAGGACGAGCCACTTGCTTGGCTGCATGTCGTGTGTATATATATATATATATATGTACATGCAATTCATCCTCAGAAACAAGAAACGGAAGCTCGGGGAAAGTTTAGCTTTTGATCTTAAATTCAATCGTGCGATCAATCCGTCCGTCTGATTTTGATTCTGACTTCGGTACCGAGTTCCTAGCAACGTAGGCTACAACTGGACGTAAGTTTTGCTACGTTTTGACATGCTTTGAAATTATGCTATTGTCAGAATTGAATGGAACTCATATATGTTGTTCTTGACATAGTAGACATCATAGAATCGAAGTCAGATTAAGAAATAGACTGATTATGGAATTGTTATGATTTTCTGATTATAATCAGTTGATACCGGACAGATTTGGATTATGGATTGATTATAGATTGTATTGGATATGAGTTATGGATTGTAACTGTTATCTGGTGAATTGGTATAGACGGGGATATTGGAATTGTACCGTTATGCCGTTGATTTTGAATTAAATCAAGAATTATCAGATTGTTATTGATTCGAGTGGTATATTGACATAAGATTATTTATATTGTCATTACCAGACAGACTGTGAATTCAGGACTTCGACTAAGCAGGAAACCGAGACTGCAAAGAAAGGTATAAGTCAATGTGGTATTGAGAGATGGACTTGAGTCGGCTTGGACTTGGGTTTCCCTAAATCACATACTTTATTTATTGCATTGATATTTGCATTTATTTGATTAATATACTTGTGCTCTTGATATTTAGATGACAGGTATTAGTCGAACTGTCTTGTGACACACCGTGCCGAATAGTGGTGGTATCGCCACGGCACATTGCACGATGTCACAAGATAGGATGCTAGCGATAGGGCTACAGTCCATGACGGATAGGTCAGGACACTGGATGTATGGTTATATCGAGTAATGGAATCCATTACGGAATTCGATATAGGAACACCATATTTGGTTATATCGAGTAAAGGGGTTGGAATTCTTCTATTACGGAATTCGATATAGGAATACCGGGGCACTGGTTATATCGAGTAATAGAGATTATGGTTCCCTCCTTTACGGAATTCGATATAGGAATACCACATCTGGAAACCGGGATCCCTAGACTAGGATTGAGTCTAGTCTTAAATGATGTAGCTACGAGTATTGTTTATGTTTCGGATTATGATACATATTCATGTTACCCGATTACATGCTTTATATTGTTTATATGGTTGCATGTTTCATTGATTTATACTGGGAGTATATTCTCACCGGTTTATCCGGCTGTTGTCTTGTCTGTATGTGTACTTGACAACAGGTGGGACAGGTTCAGGGTCGAGGAGATGAAGAGCTAGATCGTGATTAGAGTGGTGGCACCGGACTTGGACTAGATGTAGGGTTAAACACTTGACTTTAGTTTTAAACCCTAGTTTGAATAAATGTTTGAAATACAGGACTTGTATTTTATAAATATACTGATATAGATATATGGTTTGATTTCACTACGTTCCGCATTTTAAAAAAAAAAAATTCAGACCCTGTTTTTAATTGATTAATTAGTCCTATTTATGATTAAGAACTTGATTAGCGTCCGGGTCCCCACATGTCATGCAACCTAGCGACTTCTCTAAAGAACAAATCCGCCATGTTTGAATCATCATCGGATTTTATGACAAGCTATAAAATGTGCCATCTTAGAGAATCAATCCACAACAACAAAAATAGAATCCCTCCCCTTCTTAATCCTAGGAAACCCCAAAATAAAGTCCATAGAAATGTCAATCCAAGTTCTTTTTAAGAATAGCACGCAAAAGTGTTCCCAAAGTTCTATTGACGACTTCAGTTTGTCCATCCGTTTGAGGATGACAAGTAAACAACAATTTTGTGCCAAGTTTAGCTCATAAAGTCTTCCAAAAGTAACTCAAGAATTTCACTTCGCGAACAGAAACAATAGTCCTAGGCATGCCATGCAACATAGCGACTTCTCTAAAGAACAAATCCGCCATGTTTGAAGCATCATCGGATTTTATGACAAGCTATAAAATGTGCCATCTTAGAGAATCTATCCACAACAACAAAAATAGAATCCCTCCACTTCTTAGTCCTAGGCAACCCCAAAATAAAGTCAATAGAAATGTCAATCCAAGTTCTTTTTAAGAATAGCACGCAAAAGTGTTCTCAAAGTTCTATTGACAACTTCAGTTTGTCCATCCGTTTGAGGATGACAAGTAGTAGAAAACAACAATTTTGTGCCAAGTTTAGCCCATAAAGTCTTCCAAACGTAACTCAAGAATTTAACATCGCGACCAGTACAATAGTCCTAGGCATGCCATGCAACCTTACGACTTCTCTAAAGAACAAATCCGCAATGTTTGAAGCATCATCGGTTTTATGACAAGCTATAAAATGTGTCATCTTAGAGAATCTATCCACAACAACAAAAATAGAATCCCTCCCCTTCTTAGTCCTAGGCAACCCCAAAATAAAGTACATAGAAATGTCAATCCAAGTTCTTTTTAAGAATAGCACGCAAAAGTGTTCCCAAAGTTCTATTGACAACTTCAGTTTGTCCATCCGTTTGAGGATGACAAGTAGTAGAAAACAACAATTTTGTGCCAAGTTTAGCCCATAAAGTCTACAAAAAGTAACTCAAGAATTTAACATCGCGACTAGAAACAATAGTCCTAGGCATGTCATGCAACCTAGCGACTTCTCTAAAGAACAAATCCGCCATGTTTGAATCATCATCGGATTTTATGACAAGCTATAAAATGTGCCATCTTAGAGAATCAATCCACAACAACAAAAAAAGAATCCCTCCCCTTCTTAGTCCTAGGCAACCCCAAAATAAAGTCCATAGAAATGTCAATCCAAGTTCTTTTTAAGAATAGCACGCAAAAGTGTTCATAAAGTTCTATTGACAACTTCAGTTTGTCCATCCGTTTGAGGATGACAAGTAGTAGAAAACAACAATTTTGTGCCAAGTTTAGCCCATAAAGTCTTCCAAAAGTAACTCAAGAATTTAACATCGCGACCAGAAACAATAGTCCTAGGCATGCCATGCAACCTAACGACTTCTCTAAAGAACAAATCCGCAATGTTTGAAGCATCATCGGTTTTATGACAAGCTATAAAATGTGCCATCTTAGAGAATCAATCCACAACAACAAAAATAGAATCCCTCCCCTTCTTAGTCCTAGGCAACCCCAAAATAAAGTCCATAGAAATGTCAATCCAAGTTCTTTTTAAGAATAGCACGCAAAAGTGTTCCCAAAGTTCTATTGACAACTTCAGTTTGTCCATCCGTTTGAGGATGACAAGTAGTAGAAAACAACAATTTTGTGCCAAGTTTAGCCCATAAAGTCTTCCAAAAGTAACTCAAGAATTTAACATCGCGACCAGAAACAATAGTCCTAGGCATGCCATGCAACCGAGCGACTTCTCTAAAGAACAAATCCGCAATGTTTGAAGCATCATCGGTTTTATGACAAACTATAAAATGTGCCATCTTTGAAAATCTATCCACAACAACAAAAACAGAATCCCTCCCCTTCTTAGTCCTAGGCAACCCCAAAATAAAATCCATAGAAATGTCAATCCAAGTTCTTTTTAAGAATAGCACGCAAAAGTGTTCCCAAAGTTCTATTGACAACTTCAGTTTGTCCATATGTTTGAGGATGACAAGCAGTAGAAAACAACAATTTTGTGCCAAGTTTAGCCCATAAAGTCTTCCAAAAGTAACTCAAGAATTTAACATCGCGACCAGAAACAATAGTCCTAGGCATGCCATGCAACCTAGCGACTTCTCTAAAGAACAAATCCGCAATGTTTGAAGCATCATCGGATTTTATGACAAGCTATAAAATGTGCCATCTTAGAGAATCTATCCACAACAACAAAAATAGAATCCCTCCCCTTCTTAGTCCTAGGCAACCCCAAAATAAAGTCCATAGAAATGTCAATCCAAGTTCTTTTTAAGAACAGCACGCAAAAGTGTTCCCAAAGTTCTATTGACAACTTCAGTTTGTCCATCCGTTTGAGGATGACAAGTAGTAGAAAACAACAATTTTGTGCCAAGTTTAGCCCATAAAGTCTTCCAAAAGTAACTCAAGAATTTAACATCGCGACCAGAAACAATAGTCCTAGGCATGCCATGCAACCGAGCGACTTCTCTAAAGAACAAATCCGCAATGTTTGAAGCATCATCGGTTTTATGACAAACTATAAAATGTGCCATCTTAGAAAATCTATCCACAACAACAAAAACAGAATCCTTCCCCTTCTTAGTCCTAGGCAACCCCAAAATAAAGTCCATAGAAATGTCAATCCAAGTTCTTTTTAAGAATAGCACGCAAAAGTGTTCCCAAAGTTCTATTGACAACTTCAGTTTGTCCATCCGTTTGAGGATGACAAGTAGTAGAAAACAACAATTTTGTGCCAAGTTTAGCCCATAAAGTCTACCAAAAGTAAATCAAGAATTTAACGTCGCGACTAGAAACAATAGTCCTAGGCATGTCATGCAACCTAGCGACTTCTCTAAAGAACAAATCCGCCATGTTTGAAGCATCATCGGATTTTATGACAAGCTATAAAATGTGCCATCTTAGAGAATCAATCCACAACAACAAAAATAGAATCCCTCCCCTTCTTAGTCCTAGGCAACCCCAAAATAAAGTCCATAGAAATGTCAATCCAAGTTCTTTTTAAAAATATCACGCAAAAGTGTTCCCAAAGTTCTATTGACAACTTCAGTTTGTCCATCCGTTTGAGGATGACAAGTAGTATAAAACAACAATTCTGTGCCAAGTTTAGCCCATAAAGTCTTCCAAAATTAACTCAAGAATTTAACATCGCGACCAGAAACAGTAGTCCTAGGCATGCCATGCAACCTAACGACTTCTCTAAAGAACAAATCCGCAATGTTTGAAGCATCATCGGTTTTATGACAAGCTATAAAATGTGCCATCTTAGAGAATCAATCCACAACAACAAAAATAGAATCCCTCCCCTTCTTAATCCTAGGCAACCCCAAAATAAAGTCCATAGAAGTGTCAATCCAAGTTCTTTTTAAGAATAGCACGCAAAAGTGTTCCCAAAGTTCTATTGACAACTTCAGTTTGTCCATCCGTTTGAGGATGACAAGTAGTAGAAAACAACAATTTTGTGCCAAGTTTAGCCCATAAAGTCTTCCAAAAGTAACTCAAGAATTTAACATCGCGACCAGAAACAATAGTCCTAGGCATGCCATGCAACCTAGCGACTTCTCTAAAGAACAAATCCGCCATGTTTGAAGCATCATCGGATTTTATGACAAGCTATAAAATGTGCCATCTTAGAGAATCAATCCACAACAACAAAAATAGAATCCCTCCCCTTCTTAGTCCTAGGCAACCCCAAAATAAAGTCCATAGAAATGTCAATCCAAGTTCTTTTTAAAATATCACGCAAAAGTGTTCCCAAAGTTCTATTGACAACTTCAGTTTGTCCATCCGTTTGAGGATGACAAGTAGTAGAAAACAACAATTTTGTGCCAAGTTTAGCCCATAAAGTCTTCCAAAAGTAACTCAAGAATTTAACATCGCGACCAGAAACAATAGTCCTAGGCATGCCATGCAACCGAGCGACTTCTCTAAAGAACAAATCCGCAATGTTTGAAGCATCATCGGTTTTATGACAAACTATAAAATGTGCCATCTTAGAAATCTATCCACAACAACAAAAACAGAATCCCTCCCCTTCTTAGTCCTAGGCAACCCCAAAATAAAGTCCATAGAAATGTCAATCCAAGTTCTTTTTAAGAATAGCACGCAAAAGTGTTCCCAAAGTTCTATTGACAACTTCAGTTTGTCCATATGTTTGAGGATGACAAGCAGTAGAAAACAACAATTTTGTGCCAAGTTTAGCCCATAAAGTCTTCCAAAAGTAACTCAAGAATTTAACATCGCGACCAGAAACAATAGTCCTAGGCATGCCATGCAACCTAGCGACTTCTCTAAAGAACAAATCCGCAATGTTTGAAGCATCATCGGATTTTATGACAAGCTATAAAATGTGCCATCTTAGAGAATCTATCCACAACAACAAAAATAGAATCCCTCCCCTTCTTAGTCCTAGGCAACCCCAAAATAAAGTCCATAGAAATGTCAATCCAAGTTCTTTTTAAGAATAGCACGCAAAAGTGTTCCCAAAGTTCTATTGACAACTTCAGTTTGTCCATCCGTTTGAGGATGACAAGTAGTAGAAAACAACAATTTTGTGCCAAGTTTAGCCCATAAAGTCTTCCAAAAGTAACTCAAGAATTTAACATCGCGACCAGAAACAATAGTCCTAGGCATGCCATGCAACCGAGCGACTTCTCTAAAGAACAAATCCGCAATGTTTGAAGCATCATCGGTTTTATGACAAACTATAAAATGTGCCATCTTAGAAAATCTATCCACAACAACAAAAACAGAATCCCTCCCCTTCTTAGTCCTAGGCAACCCCAAAATAAAGTCCATAGAAATGTCAATCCAAGTTCTTTTTAAGAATAGCACGCAAAAGTGTTCCCAAAGTTCTATTGACAACTTCAGTTTGTCCATCCGTTTGAGGATGACAAGTAGTAGAAAACAACAATTTTGTGCCAAGTTTAGCCCATAAAGTCTTCCAAAAGTAACTCAAGAATTTAACATCGCGACCAGAAACAATAGTCCTAGGCATGCCATGCAACCTAGCGACTTCTCTAAAGAACAAATCCGCCATGTTTGAAGCATCATCGGATTTTATGACAAGCTATAAAATGTGCCATCTTAGAGAATCAATCCACAACAACAAAAATAGAATCCCTCCCCTTCTTAGTCCTAGGCAACCCCAAAATAAAGTCCATAGAAATGTCAATCCAAGTTCTTTTTAAGAATAGCACGCAAAAGTGTTCCCAAAGTTCTATTGACAACTTCAGTTTGTCCATCCGTTTGAGGATGACAAGTAGTATAAAACAACAATTTTGTGCCAAGTTTAGCCCATAAAGTCTTCCAAAAGTAACTCAAGAATTTAACATCGCGACCAGAAACAATAGTCCTAGGCATGCCATGCAACCTAACGACTTCTCTAAAGAACAAATCCGCAATGTTTGAAGCATCATCGGTTTTATGACAAGCTATAAAATGTGCCATCTTAGAGAATCAATCCACAACAACAAAAATAGAATCCCTCCCCTTCTTAGTCCTAGGCAACCCCAAAATAAAGTCCATAGAAGTGTCAATCCAAGTTCTTTTTAAGAATAGCACGCAAAAGTGTTCCCAAAGTTCTATTGACAACTTCAGTTTGTCCATCCGTTTGAGGATGACAAGTAGTAGAAAACAACAATTTTGTGCCAAGTTTAGCCCATAAAGTCTTCCAAAAGTAACTCAAGAATTTAACATCGCGACCAGAAACAATAGTCCTAGGCATGCCATGCAACCTAGCGACTTCTCTAAAGAACAAATCCGCCATGTTTGAAGCATCATCGGATTTTATGACAAGCTATAAAATGTGCCATCTTAGAGAATCAATCCACAACAACAAAAATAGAATCCCTCCCCTTCTTAGTCCTAGGCAACCCCAAAATAAAGTCCATAGAAATGTCAATCCAAGTTCTTTTTAAGAATAGCACGCAAAAGTGTTCCCAAAGTTCTATTGACAACTTCAGTTTGTCCATCCGTTTGAGGATGACAAGTAGTAGAAAACAACAATTTTGTGCCAAGTTTAGCCCATAAAGTCTTCCAAAAGTAACTCAAGAATTTAACATCGCGACCAGAAACAATAGTCCTAGGCATGCCATGCAACCTAGCGACTTCTCTAAAGAACAAATCCGCCATGTTTGAAGCATCATCGGATTTTATGACAAGCTATAAAATGTGCCATCTTAGAGAATCAATCCACAACAACAAAAATAGAATCCCTCCCCTTCTTAGTCCTAGGCAACCCCAAAATAAAGTCCATAGAAATGTCAATCCAAGTTCTTTTTAAGAATAGCACGCAAAAGTGTTCCCAAAGTTCTATTGACAACTTCAGTTTGTCCATCCGTTTGAGGATGACAAGTAGTAGAAAACAACAATTTTGTGCCAAGTTTAGCCCATAAAGTCTTCCAAAAGTAACTCAAGAATTTAACATCGCGACCAGAAACAATAGTCCTAGGCATGCCATGCAACCTAGCGACTTCTCTAAAGAACAAATCCGCAATGTTTGAAGCATCATCGGATTTTATGACAAGCTATAAAATGTGCCATCTTAGAGAATCAATCCACAACAACAAAAATAGAATCCCTCCCCTTCTTAGTCCTAGGCAACCCCAAAATAAAGTCCATAGAAATGTCAATCCAAGTTCTTTTTAAGAATAGCACGCAAAAGTGTTCCCAAAGTTCTATTGACAACTTCAGTTTGTCCATCCGTTTGAGGATGACAAGTAGTAGAAAACAACAATTTTGTGCCAAGTTTAGCCCATAAAGTCTTCCAAAAGTAACTCAAGAATTTAACATCGCGACCAGAAACAATAGTCCTAGGCATGCCATGCAACCTAGCGACTTCTCTAAAGAACAAATCCGCCATGTTTGAAGCATCATCGGATTTTATGACAAGCTATAAAATGTGCCATCTTAGAGAATCAATCCACAACAACAAAAATAGAATCCCTCCCCTTCTTAGTCCTAGGCAACCCCAAAATAAAGTCCATAGAAATGTCAATCCAAGTTCTTTTTAAGAATAGCACGCAAAAGTGTTCCCAAAGTTCTATTGACAACTTCAGTTTGTCCATCCGTTTGAGGATGACAAGTAGTAGAAAACAACAATTTTGTGCCAAGTTTAGCCCATAAAGTCTTCCAAAAGTAACTCAAGAATTTAACATCGCGACCAGAAACAATAGTCCTAGGCATGCCATGCAACCTAGCGACTTCTCTAAAGAACAAATCCGCCATGTTTGAAGCATCATCGGATTTTATGACAAGCTATAAAATGTGCCATCTTAGAGAATCAATCCACAACAACAAAAATAGAATCCCTCCCCTTCTTAGTCCTAGGCAACCCCAAAATAAAGTCCATAGAAATGTCAATCCAAGTTCTTTTTAAGAATAGCACGCAAAAGTGTTCCCAAAGTTCTATTGACAACTTCAGTTTGTCCATCCGTTTGAGGATGACAAGTAGTAGAAAACAACAATTTTGTGCCAAGTTTAGCCCATAAAGTCTTCCAAAAGTAACTCAAGAATTTAACATCGCGACCAGAAACAATAGTCCTAGGCATGCCATGCAACCTAGCGACTTCTCTAAAGAACAAATCCGCAATGTTTGAAGCATCATCGGTTTTATGACAAGCTATAAAATGTGCCATCTTAGAGAATCAATCCACAACAACAAAAATAGAATCCCTCCCCTTCTTAGTCCTAGGCAACCCCAAAATAAAGTCCATAGAAATGTCAATCCAAGTTCTTTTTAAGAATAGCACGCAAAAGTGTTCCCAAAGTTCTATTGACAACTTCAGTTTGTCCATCCGTTTGAGGATGACAAGTAGTAGAAAACAACAATTTTGTGCCAAGTTTAGCCCATAAAGTCTTCCAAAAGTAACTCAAGAATTTAACATCGCGACCAGAAACAATAGTCCTAGGCATGCCATGCAACCTAGCGACTTCTCTAAAGAACAAATCCGCAATGTTTGAAGCATCATCGGATTTTATGACAAGCTATAAAATGTGCCATCTTAGAGAATCTATCCACAACAACAAAAATAGAATCCCTCCCCTTCTTAGTCCTAGGCAACCCCAAAATAAAGTCCATAGAAATGTCAATCCAAGTTCTTTTTAAGAATAGCACGCAAAAGTGTTCCCAAAGTTCTATTGACAACTTCAGTTTGTCCATCCGTTTGAGGATGACAAGTAGTAGAAAACAACAATTTTGTGCCAAGTTTAGCCCATAAAGTCTTCCAAAAGTAACTCAAGAATTTAACATCGCGACCAGAAACAATAGTCCTAGGCATGCCATGCAACCTAGCGACTTCTCTAAAGAACAAATCCGCAATGTTTGAAGCATCATCGGATTTTATGACAAGCTATAAAATGTGCCATCTTAGAGAATCAATCCACAACAACAAAAATAGAATCCCTCCCCTTCTTAGTCCTAGGCAACCCCAAAATAAAGTCCATAGAAATGTCAATCCAAGTTCTTTTTAAGAATAGCACGCAAAAGTGTTCCCAAAGTTCTATTGACAACTTCAGTTTGTCCATCCGTTTGAGGATGACAAGTAGTAGAAAACAACAATTTTGTGCCAAGTTTAGCCCATAAAGTCTTCCAAAAGTAACTCAAGAATTTAACATCGCGACCAGAAACAATAGTCCTAGGCATGCCATGCAACCTAGCGACTTCTCTAAAGAACAAATCCGCCATGTTTGAAGCATCATCGGATTTTATGACAAGCTATAAAATGTGCCATCTTAGAGAATCAATCCACAACAACAAAAATAGAATCCCTCCCCTTCTTAGTCCTAGGCAACCCCAAAATAAAGTCCATAGAAATGTCAATCCAAGTTCTTTTTAAGAATAGCACGCAAAAGTGTTCCCAAAGTTCTATTGACAACTTCAGTTTGTCCATCCGTTTGAGGATGACAAGTAGTAGAAAACAACAATTTTGTGCCAAGTTTAGCCCATAAAGTCTACCAAAAGTAACTCAAGAATTTAACGTCGCGACTAGAAACAATAGTCCTAGGCATGTCATGCAACCTAGCGACTTCTCTAAAGAACAAATCCGCCATGTTTGAAGCATCATCGGATTTTATGACAAGCTATAAAATGTGCCATCTTAGAGAATCAATCCACAACAACAAAAATAGAATCCCTCCCCTTCTTAGTCCTAGGCAACCCCAAAATAAAGTCCATAGAAATGTCAATCCAAGTTCTTTTTAAAAATATCACGCAAAAGTGTTCCCAAAGTTCTATTGACAACTTCAGTTTGTCCATCCGTTTGAGGATGACAAGTAGTATAAAACAACAATTCTGTGCCAAGTTTAGCCCATAAAGTCTTCCAAAAGTAACTCAAGAATTTAACATCGCGACCAGAAACAGTAGTCCTAGGCATGCCATGCAACCTAACGACTTCTCTAAAGAACAAATCCGCAATGTTTGAAGCATCATCGGTTTTATGACAAGCTATAAAATGTGCCATCTTAGAGAATCAATCCACAACAACAAAAATAGAATCCCTCCCCTTCTTAGTCCTAGGCAACCCCAAAATAAAGTCCATAGAAGTGTCAATCCAAGTTCTTTTTAAGAATAGCACGCAAAAGTGTTCCCAAAGTTCTATTGACAACTTCAGTTTGTCCATCCGTTTGAGGATGACAAGTAGTAGAAAACAACAATTTTGTGCCAAGTTTAGCCCATAAAGTCTTCCAAAAGTAACTCAAGAATTTAACATCGCGACCAGAAACAATAGTCCTAGGCATGCCATGCAACCTAGCGACTTCTCTAAAGAACAAATCCGCCATGTTTGAAGCATCATCGGATTTTATGACAAGCTATAAAATGTGCCATCTTAGAGAATCAATCCACAACAACAAAAATAGAATCCCTCCCCTTCTTAGTCCTAGGCAACCCCAAAATAAAGTCCATAGAAATGTCAATCCAAGTTCTTTTTAAGAATAGCACGCAAAAGTGTTCCCAAAGTTCTATTGACAACTTCAGTTTGTCCATCCGTTTGAGGATGACAAGTAGTAGAAAACAACAATTTTGTGCCAAGTTTAGCCCATAAAGTCTTCCAAAAGTAACTCAAGAATTTAACATCGCGACCAGAAACAATAGTCCTAGGCATGCCATGCAACCGAGCGACTTCTCTAAAGAACAAATCCGCAATGTTTGAAGCATCATCGGTTTTATGACAAACTATAAAATGTGCCATCTTAGAAAATCTATCCACAACAACAAAAACAGAATCCCTCCCCTTCTTAGTCCTAGGCAACCCCAAAATAAAGTCCATAGAAATGTCAATCCAAGTTCTTTTTAAGAATAGCACGCAAAAGTGTTCCCAAAGTTCTATTGACAACTTCAGTTTGTCCATCGTTTGAGGATGACAAGCAGTAGAAAACAACAATTTTGTGCCAAGTTTAGCCCATAAAGTCTTCCAAAAGTAACTCAAGAATTTAACATCGCGACCAGAAACAATAGTCCTAGGCATGCCATGCAACCTAGCGACTTCTCTAAAGAACAAATCCGCAATGTTTGAAGCATCATCGGATTTTATGACAAGCTATAAAATGTGCCATCTTAGAGAATCTATCCACAACAACAAAAATAGAATCCCTCCCCTTCTTAGTCCTAGGCAACCCCAAAATAAAGTCCATAGAAATGTCAATCCAAGTTCTTTTTAAGAACTAGCACGCAAAAGTGTTCCCAAAGTTCTATTGACAACTTCAGTTTGTCCATCCGTTTGAGGATGACAAGTAGTAGAAAACAACAATTTTGTGCCAAGTTTAGCCCATAAAGTCTTCCAAAAGTAACTCAAGAATTTAACATCGCGACCAGAAACAATAGTCCTAGGCATGCCATGCAACCGAGCGACTTCTCTAAAGAACAAATCCGCAATGTTTGAAGCATCATCGGTTTTATGACAAACTATAAAATGTGCCATCTTAGAAAATCTATCCACAACAACAAAAACAGAATCCTTCCCCTTCTTAGTCCTAGGCAACCCCAAAATAAAGTCCATAGAAATGTCAATCCAAGTTCTTTTTAAGAATAGCACGCAAAAGTGTTCCCAAAGTTCTATTGACAACTTCAGTTTGTCCATCGTTTGAGGATGACAAGTAGTAGAAAACAACAATTTTGTGCCAAGTTTAGCCCATAAAGTCTACCAAAAGTAAATCAAGAATTTAACATCGCGACTAGAAACAATAGTCCTAGGCATGTCATGCAACCTAGCGACTTCTCTAAAGAACAAATCCGCCATGTTTGAAGCATCATCGGATTTTATGACAAGCTATAAAATGTGCCATCTTAGAGAATCAATCCACAACAACAAAAATAGAATCCCTCCCCTTCTTAGTCCTAGGCAACCCCAAAATAAAGTCCATAGAAATGTCAATCCAAGTTCTTTTTAAAATATCACGCAAAGTGTTCCCAAAGTTCTATTGACAACTTCAGTTTGTCCATCCGTTTGAGGATGACAAGTTGTATAAAACAACAATTCTGTGCCAAGTTTAGCCCATAAAGTCTTCCAAAATTAACTCAAGAATTTAACATCGCGACCAGAAACAGTAGTCCTAGGCATGCCCATGCAAACCTACGACTTCTCT